>NW_015386943.1:249082-318938 GCF_001527695.2 Protobothrops mucrosquamatus
CGAGCTCGGATGGCTGTCGCCGTCTCGGATTGCAAAACATTGGGGAGAGAATCGTTGCCTTCTTGCCAGGAATTTAGAACGATTTCCGCGTTCTTCTGCCTATTATGAAACAATCCCTCATTCCAGTCCGTCAAGAGGCAAGGCGATCTCCCATGTTGAAAAGTGAGTGCAAATTTTTTTATTTAATTTTTATAAGTTTGATGAGGGCGTGGCCAGGTTTGGGTGGGGGCGTGGCCAGGGGAGGGAGGTGAGTTCCACCACCTTTTCTCTGAGAAAAAAAGCCCTGATAATTACAAATCAGAATATGTTGCTATCACAATTACAGTGCTGTTATTACACTACAGGATGCCCTAAATAAGCTTATAAAACAGTTGTGAAGAATATAATTCAAGGGGCATGTATATAATCGGAGAGAGGGGAAAAAAAACCTCTTTCTCCCATTTAGAATTGACATCCAAGAAAGGAGAGATAACTTGAATGAAAAATAGGGGCTTTTGTATTCAGTCTCTGAGCATAATAATTATATTTCATCTTTAGTATTGAACTATTCAAGAAATGAAAGAAATGAATATTCTTCACCAGCCTGTCTTGCGTATCTCTTTCACATCCTAGTTTAACTTCAAAATACAGTTCTTCTTTGAATACTATTTTCCAATTCTGGAATCTCAAAAGTAAAGTCAATATGAGATGACTTTTTATTAATGTTCCTAAGTGACAGAGAAATCTTCTGAAGGTATCTTCATACAGTAAGGCCTTATATGTCTTATGTAGTATGTTCTATTTTTTTATTTAAATATTATCACTCAGATAATAAATCCATGTCAATGCAATACAGGGCCCTGTATTATACATGATTAAAAATGTAGAAAGTACTATTTAAAATATAAAGCAAAGCAGATTTCAGAAAACTTGTGGGTATATATAACAAATCTCCTTCTGCTGCCCACATTGCCTTCTTCAGCAGTTATTCTTCCTCATGCCCCATCCATTTGCTAATTTCAATATATTGCATATTGATCTATATTTAAAAGGTTATCCATCTATCACCCTCTAGGCTCTGGGTAGCACAAAACTGATATCCAGGTAAATAAATAATTTGAGGTAACTGCTGTGCCATGTGAAATTTTAAGCTGTTAAGTATTTTTTAATATCACATGGTTGCAGGGTTTTGAAGGGCAATGATGTTAAAATGATGCTTATATTTCACCTCACTATTGGAGTATGATTAACTTTGTAGCTCTGACTGAAAGCCCACCTTGATTCTAGGCTTTTTTAAAAATTCTATTCAAATTTATAGGTATAAATAGTCACAAAACTGTAACTGGGCCAAGCTGGGGCAATTTTTTGAAAGCCCAAAAGTCCAACTCCAACTCAGCAGTGAAAGGGGAATTGGAAGGCTCCGATGACTGTAGGGGAATATGACCAGATTTCTTCAGTCTTATTCATTTCCTATAATGAGAACTCTCTCTCTCTCTCTCTCTCTCTCTCTCTCTCTCTCTCTCTCTCTCTCTCTCTCTCTCTCTCTCTCTCTCTCTCTCTCTCTCTCTCTCTCTCTGTGTGTGTGTGTGTGTGTGTGTGTGGCAATTAGCTTTTTCCTCCCAAATTGACAGTCAGAGTGAAACATAATGGGAAAATTAGTGGGAGATTCCAGTCTAATGACACACTCAGTTATATTTATTATTCTTTTAAAAAATAACTCAGGTGGGCAAAAAATAATATGACCTCAGTTTCAGACTAAGGGATGAAAAACATAGAATATTGGATGACATTTTGTCCAGACTTGCACACCACATCTCTCTCTCATATATGTATATGTATACGTATACGTATACGTATACATACACGAATACATACATACATATATACTGTGTATATTGTTATTTGTATAATCTCCAGATTTTTTATCCCAGAAACTATACTTTTTTCAATGACTATGTGATTAAAGATCTTTGATATCCTTTGATGTCTTAATTATATGGTCTGAGAACCATACTCCCAAACCTAACTATACTCTCCAGCTGTATCTCAGCTCTGAGTGACACTGTAGATATGATAGAATCATAGAGAAGCTGTGACCCACTGTGTCACTGGTTCATAGATATTTCCTTACCTAAACACAGAAAGAGAGCATGGGTGGGCAAAAACTTAGGGAACTATACACCTTTCAGGGTCACTCTCTCAGAGAGAGAGAGAGATGGGCAGTCTCTAAATTTGATAGATAGATAAATGTTAAAAATGAGAATCATGTGACTACAGCTGACTATGTCAATGCAGCACCACCACTGAACAGCCATGCAATGGCACTGAAGTAGCAAAACATTTCCCAGATTTCATTCTGTAAGTTTGCTCATTTGAGGTAGCTTTGTTGACAATGTTTCTCCCCATGATGCAACATTTCACCCAACTGAAGGCTGCAAAGTACCAAGCACACACAAGGGCATTAGTAGTATATAGATTCCATAGCAAACGAAAAGTGGGACACAATGAAATCAATGTTACGGTAGTAAAAGCCCAGACATATTTGGAATCAGTTAGAACTGATTGGGATCCTGCCAAGACAATTTTGTATACAGAAGGAGAAAGTTTTGCTTTAGTAGAGTGCAACAACCTCCTGAATAATTATAATCTAGTAATGATACAAATTCATTGTGATAACCTTTTTTTTTTTTTTTGCTAAAGTTAAGCTTGCTTCAGGTAAATAAATAGATGTGTTTTCTTGGCAAAAATACAGAAGTAGTTTTCCTTCTTTTATCTGCTGTGACCTAGTAAGTATTTGGATTTTAAAATGGGTTATTTGTCCTTAAAATAGTGTGTGTGAAAATATGAGCCTTATTTGATCCATCAAGTAAGATTGTATGTTCAGCTCTAGAAAGGTAGGGTAAAAGAAATAGGTCATCTTCAGCTCTGAAAGAAAGTTTAAATCTACTGAACATGATTAGTTTCTGGGTAGCAAGATGGGTGGCATATACATTTAATAAATAAACAAATAATATTAATATTTAGCAAAATGGATGGTATTATAAAAATGATTACTGTATCAGCTAAGTATTCTTTGTGATGACTTTGTAAAATTTTTATAATTGGATAACTGTATAATTTTTAAATACACACACACATACAATTATATTTGTATAAAGTAGGCTGCTGAAAAGTAAAGCCACTGTTTTGAGATAACATTAACTATTTCTTTCAATCATGAAAATGTGTAATTTGCTTGAAACTAGTCAAGCTACTACCATACATTATTCTAATATAAAACTGCAATTTACTGCATCTGGGATTTTTTTCAGAGCCTTTAAAGCTTTTGTTATTTTGTTATTAAAAATGACTTCAAAAAGAGTTATGGCTCTATGAAAACTTTAACCCAACGTATTGCTTCTCAAAACCATGAAAAATTCACAAGTACTCATTTATATAATATATGGTATGATTCTCTTCATTGCTTTTTAAGAAGAGTAATCCTATTAATACAAGAAAAGGTGCAAAGTAGGACAACCTAAATGAGGCGATTCCTTTAATAATTGCATTTTAATTCTGAGAAATCTGCACTTCTTGTATTTCTGACTTTGTGCCACTAAAGACAGTTGAACCTTGACTGATAAACAAATGGAAAGAGTGTAGCTCAGAAACAGTGTACAGAATCTGGATACAGGGTGTCCATAGTTTTTATCCCAGTATTTCCATACAAAGGATCCAGTAAAGGTGACTCTTCTGGAAATTCTGTGGACCTGTTATCGCCATTCAAAATAGAAAATATTCAGATTTCGTTGTTCCATTTAAGGACAAATTAATCAGTACCATTCAGAACAGTTCATGTTGTTTCATATTTATCTTAGTTCTCCTATTAATCAGCATTTTTGTAAAGACCTGTATTAAAAATACATTAAAATTAAAGGTAAAGGGGAAGATTTCCCCTATTCAGTCATGTCTGGCTCTAGGGAGCAGTGCTCATCTCCGTTTCTTAGCTGAGGGAGCCAGCATTGTCCAAAGACATTTCTGTGGTCATGTGGTCAGCATGACTATACATCAAGGTGCACAGAAGCTGTTACCTTCCCACCTAGGTGGTACCTATTTATCTAATTGCATTTGTATGCTTTCAAACTGCTAGTTAGGCAGGAGCTGGGGCAGGTAACGGAGTTCACCCTGTTGTGCAGCGCTTGGATCTTGAATCCAGGTTGTCAGCTTTCCAGCTGGTAAGCTCAGAGTCTTTAACTGTTTGGCCATCCCCCCTTCCCCCTTTTAATGTAGTCATAGCAAAAGCAATAGCCTTAGACTTATATACCACTTCACAGTGCTTTACAACCCTCTCTAAGTGGTTTACAGAATCAGCATATTGCCCCCAACAATCTGGATCCTCATTTAACTGACTTTGGAAGGATGGAAGGCTGAGTCAACCTTGAGCAGGTGAGAATCAAACTACTGGCAGTTGGCAGAGTTAGCCTGCAATACTGCATTCTAACCATTGCATCACCACAGCTCTTTTCTATAATGTAATGTAATGTACATTGCATTATAATGTAGATTCAAATATTACATTTTAAAAATATTTTCTCTAAAAAAGAAAAGAAAACTCAGTCAACATTTAGAAATTTTCCCACACAAAATAATTTTCTAGGAAACACAAGTTTATTTTTCTGATTGGTATGTGTATTTGAGGGTAGACTTCATGAAAATTTGTACCAGACTTTACCCCCTCTAATATCAGCTACAGAAGGGCTAATGTGAAAATCTGTGCTATGATGACATGACCTTTTTTAGTATACAAATGAAAATGAAGTGAAAACCAGAGAAAACTGAAAACCTACCAACTATCGTCTACTGATTCTTTTTTTAAATGTGCTTGATCAATTTATACGAAAAAGACAAAATAGCTTGACATTTCAGTCAACTCACCTCTATTCTTCTTTCTTAGTTTATAACTTCAGATGAAGCCTGACAGGCTGGCCTGTAAGCAGTGGTGGGATTCAAATATGGGAACAACCAGTTCTCTGTGTGGATGCCACTTCCGGAAGTCCATTTTGGGTCTGGCAACAAAAAATTAGCTACCGGTTCTGCCGAAGTGGTGTGAACTGGCTGAATCCCACCACTGCCTGTAAGTACAGACAAAGATCGTACACATCAGATGATCCTGCTTGTAGATATCACCATTCATTCAGTACATTAAATGGCAGTAGTTATGAAAAATAAATTTAATTTTTTTAAAAAATTGGAGAGATGATTTGTATTCAAGAGACAATTTGAAACCCATCTGCCCATGTTAATGAATTCATATCCTCAATTAGAATTTATTTTAAATTGCAATTGTGACCTGATAAGCAGCTCATAAATCAAGACAAAATTCTTGAAGTTTTCCTGAGAAAGGGAAGATATATGATTATGTTGATATTTTTTGTATCATATGGCTTTGCAGCCAGCTTTATAGTCTACTGAAAGATCACAAATATAAAGGGATCCTCTTTGTCACCAATTATTAATACACAGAGATGAATACACAGCTTATATTTAATCAGATTATGCATGCAAACTTTGAACAAGTTTGTCTAGAGTGTATGAATCTGTAACTAAATCTCAAGGCTGTTGAAATATCAAACTTATGTGCTTATACAAAACAAAACTAAAACAAGCAAGAGTTTCCTACGCTAAAGAATGAATTAATACACTTTGTTTCATGTGATATGGAAAAGCAGAGTTTCAGTCCCAAACCACAAGACTTATTTACTGTGATAAGGCAGCAACCAGGCAAAATAGAGCTCACCTGAGGAAAACGCTGATTCTGAGTGGCTACCATGCATCTGAGCAAGCAAAGGGACAGGTAGCCAAGATTATAAATAGCTATTACTCTTCCTTGCTCTTTATTTCTTTCTCAGCCCCGGCAGCACATCTTAGGTGCCACATGCATGAGAGCTTGCAGACTACATCTAGTTGGTCATTGTGGGATATAGAATGTTGGAATAGAATTAAGAATTAAGCACATGAAGTTTTGAACAAATTAGTATAGAGCTTTTCTGGTTTCATTCAAGCACCTATTCATTCTTGACTCCATATCTCTTTCTCTTATCACACAATTTATGAGTAGCCAATTATTACCACATTCCATTTTCTGCTGTTTCTCCTGACATACTCAGTTCTCAATTTGCTATCATAAAGTTATCAATAGGTACTTCTATTTCTTCCAACAATCATACTACAGAACAGATCACTTATTATCTATTCTCTTTCTACCAAGGTTGTATGTGTTAAAATGTTGTCTTATAAATAGTCATATTTCTTAGCTAGAATCTATTATTTGTGCCTTAAGTGATGACTTTATTTCTTTTACCACACACACTTGGACTGGATGAATATATGGGAAACCAAGGGTTAAGCCACTCAATATTTGAAGTAGATCAAGACAGCATCAAATAGAATTTGAAATGTTGCCTTGCCAAAGGCTTAGATCTATGTTGGTCTAATAATCTCCCCCCCACACACAATAAACATGGAAATTAATTAGGTCATCCTTTACATGAGGAACACATGAATGGACATAGGAATAAATCCAAACTAGCACAACTAAGAAATTGTAAAAGTTTATTTAAGCAAAATACAAGAGTGGAATATAATACCTATTGTGAAAGGAAGGAAGGAAGGAAGGAAGGAAGGAAGGAAGGAAGGAAGGAAGGAAGGAAGGAAGGAAGGAAGGAAGGAAATGATTGAGAGAGGAAAGGAATGTGAGATAAACATATCAACTGATGCAGAAGCAAAAGAATGGTGAGGAGGAAGAAGAACATCAGTTATTACAAGAGACAAAACTTTATCATATAAATAATCTGTCAAAATAAAAAAGCATCTGGACAACAAACAAGTGTGATTATAATGGCAGTCAATATACAGATCTGTCTATCTCTGTTCCTAATTGTCTTACCTCCTATATAAAATAATATTAGGATCATTCTGATTTGATAATGGATCTACTATCCATTAATCCAATGCTGTTATTTTATAGCAGTATGTTTAATAACATTTTTGTAACCTCCTTTGTTTTCTAAAGAGCATCACTCCAGATACTGAGTTCTCAAGAACTCAGAGAACATATGTATTACATTTTTTTGTACTGTAACACAGGATGAGTGAGACACCTCTGGACTGGCTTTAAATAAGTTAAAAATCATTCCAAATTGCCTCATGTCTTGCTAAGACTTTGTGCCAAGCTAAAGCAGAACCCCTATCAGAATTGACATAGTTTGTTCTTGATTTTATCACATTTCACTTATTTTTATATAAAACTTCTGCTTCTCTTTTGAATATTATAAGCAGATATCTATATTGTGAAGGAAAGTTGTACAGTAGAGTCATTTCACTTTTGGCTTAATATTTGTTTTAGCCATTCAAGGTTCAGCCACTAGTTAATATAATATTTTCCTATTTTCTCTTTCTTATTTCACTAATCTTTGTTTATCCTGATAAGAACATTGTGCCTGTATTTAACTGAACAGTGAAACATAAGAAATTCATTAAATAAAAATATGGTTTGTTTGCTCAGTTGATGTAGCTGATACTTTGAAATCTTGATCTTTCAAGTAAATGACAAAATAATCTAACACCACTCATAGTCTTGACAGTCTTGTTGTCTTTGACTAATAACACACTTTCAATAGATTTATCATTTGAGAAGGGGAGTGTTAAATACAAATATGTTATGGAGGTGTTAAAAGTAACTTGCAGAGCTATTACAGAAGACACAAGCATGGAGATGTTATGACACTTAGAAGATTATCTATTCCTTCCTTATATTTGCTTGGGTTTTGACATCTCATGCTGTTAAAATCTCTGCATGCAAATCCTATTTTCTTATGTATTTCCCTACCCCTACCCCCACCCCCAGAGAATATTTAAGAAAACATGGCACATTGATTTAGAAAGTTAGGGCAGCCTCAAATCTTGACTTAGATAACCCCAAAGACCTAACTCAATGAGAACAATATTCATTTATTTAATCAGTCAGTCAGTCTATATAGTGGTCCACCTCATATACATGATTCTGGACAAATCACAAAATTAAAAACCACAGCAAAATATAATCAACAAAATACAAATAAAGCATAAAACCATGTTTAAGAAGATTAAAACCATAAAAACATGATCAGCGGCATTTGCAATCCATACATCACAGACAGTACAGCCATCTCACAGGCTCTACACTACAATATGTGAAACAAACATTTCATGCTGATTTTCTTAGAAAGATAAATGTAGAAATGGCAGGATATGTAGTTTTAAGTAGATACATGTAAAATGCTACAACATATAAATATACTAATTGGAAAAAAATATCAAATGTCCTTTACAGATTATTTTTTGTGACTGTTTCATATTTATCCCCCGTTAATATTATTAAGAGGACCATCAGAACTGTTTGTTCCAATGTCATTTAATTCTCTCTCTCTCTCTCTCTCTCTCTCTCTCATCAGCTAATAGACAAAATCTGATTTCTTACATTAGGGCATATATTATATTCAGACTCATTATGTAAATTACAATTTCTATATTTATATTAGACATGAAGTAAAATTACTCAGAATATTTGGTATTTTTAGCAGTAAGAAAAAAAAACCCTTTTACTTTTGATTTACGATTCATCATGTTCATTTACACTTAATGACATCATTGTGTTGGGAGGCTTAATTGATTACATCTTACTATGATTTTATATAATTCATTGTTGGACTGCATATTGCCTATTTTCATCCAGTATGACTAATTCAGGAAGAAACAAGAACTGTTGAAGATGGAAAACATGAAAACAAAGCAGTAACAATTTAAAAAAAACACCAGCATTTATAATTTGTAGCATTTTTACCATACTGTTTAACCATAAACATTATTTTCAGATGCTTCCTTCTTACTCTGAATCCTATTTTTAACCTAAAATCTGAAATGGAAAAACTATTTTAATGCAGAGGCAAATATGATTGCCTTTAGACAACAACTTAACTTAACAATCAATTTAAACTCAATATTTTACAAATTCAAATCTATTTCTTTCCACCCACCCATCCCCAGTAAAAATATAAGTTGTATAAGGAAGAGGAGAACAATAATACAAGTATGGTGTAATTGACAGAAGATGTCTTCTCATGGTGTCTTCTTTTTCCTTCCAGTTACAATGTTTTTAGAAGAAATGGAGAAAGAAACTCTGATGCCATTTCGGTGGTTTCACTATTTCCTTGTGAGTGGCAGAAAAGGAAGGTAGCAGTAAAATTCAGGGCTTTCCAGTGCAACCATTTTGGGGTCCCACTCAATAAATTAAAGTGAGCTTCACTGAATCCACTTAATATGAATAAATGTCTTGTTCTATTTTTTCCCCATCTGCTAGTATAATAAGAATGTTGCTGCTAAAACTGATGCTAGTTTTCAAATGGAGGAAATTTTATAGGAAGATCTACAGCTGGGCTTCTGATGCTCAGAAGCAAAGCTATGCAGGGAGGAAGAACTGGCTGTGTCCAATTTCATTCCAGCCAAATAAATTCAATTCAAGCCTTTAAGCTGAACTCAACTTCTGATGATTTCAAGGGTCCATCCTTGCATCAATACAGAAGTGACTTTTTTCAGAATGCGTTTACCTTCCAGATTTAGTCTATAGCTCTGGAATTCCCTGATGGTTTCTTATTGAAAAAGTAACCAGTCTTGATCCTGCTTAGCTTCCACTGCTAAGCTTAATGTTTGACAGCTTAATGTCAAACCACAGTGATGAACCAGCATATTGAATTTTCTTAGTTTGAATGAGATACCTTGCAACATCTGAGAAATGATGTAATGAAGTTTTTAGCTTAATCAGAGCCCTTCTTCCTTTAACTTGCCCTGAGCAAACTCCCCGCTGAAATCCAAATACTGAATTATTGTGGAGTTATATGGGAGAGACCCATTAAAAGAGACCCATGTTACGATGGAACAGTTTTTATGAGAAATTCTCCTTTCCTTACTACCTATCTCCTCTTGTAAATGGGATTTTTGCTCAAGATTAATTTCTATAGGTGTAAGACTTCCATTGTGGGGAGATGGAGCAAACATGTAGACAAGGTGTTATAAGGTTGACTGGAGCAGCACCAGCTAAATTGGGTTTTACAGCCTGGTATAGTTAGGCAGCTTCATTTGATCAGCACATCAAACACAGGAATAATACTCCAATGCTCGCTTTCTGAGTTGTTGTGAATCCCTATCTCCACAAAAAACATATCTTTAGGAAGTCAAGAAGAGCACCAAACAGGCCCAACCAAAAAGACTTAGTGAGTCACTACTGATTATCTGTAATGCATATTATTTTCACAATAATGCTTTATAACTATTTTGACACATTTATTTATTTATTTATTTATTTATTTATTTATTTATTTATTTATTTATTTATTTATTTATTTATTTATTTATTTATTTATTAGAAACTATGGCTTCTAACAGATCCCTATGGGTGCAGCAAACAGTTCCTTAATTTGTTAGAGCAGTTAAGGAAAGACAGAAGAATGTGTTATACATATGCAAGTATAGTAAAAGTAACTACTATCTGCAGGGAAAAAATTGTTTCAAAAGATGTATTGAAGACAGAATAGAGAAAGTACAGGAGGCTACAATTCATGCTTTTCACACCTGCAACTTTTCTTCTATAACCTCCTCATGTTTCTTTGCCTCTCAGACTATATATTTGGATTCTGACGATAAAGAGGCTCTTAGTTCATCACAAGGAGGCTCAATCTGGAACTTATGAGGAATTTACTGACAGTAAGAAGCAATAATCATGGGAACAGTGTGCCTCCCTGAGTTGTGGGTGCTCCATTGTTGGAGGTTTTCAAGAAAAGATTAGACAGCCATTGTCTGGGATGGTATAAGGACTCCTGCCTTGGTCTGGGGGTTGAACTAGAAGATCTCCAAGACATCCTTCCAGCACTATTATTCTGTAAAATAAAGCTAGACTGTTTAATTGAAGTACTCATAGTGAAACTAAAGCTTAAATAGTTTGGATATATATAATGCGAAACCAAGATTCATTGGGAAATACTGGAAAAACAGAAGGTGACCAAACCAAGCTAACAGAAGACAAGGTGACTAAATAGTATAAATGATGGCACAAGCCTGAATTTACAAGAATAAGAAGCAGTAACTCATAGACAATCCTGCTGAAATGGTATCAGTCAAATCATGGATAATTTGGAAATGACCAAATAACACTAGTGGGACTCAGAAACTATGTCAATGGAACACAAGATAAGTCACTGAAATATTTATAAAGTCTTAAAAACTTTAAGAATGGAAACTATTTCCATTTATATTTATCAATGAAAAATATAATAGCAACGTTCTTGTAAACAATGTCTTTAAAAAAAATAAAGTTTTGATTCTGCCACATTTGCACCAAATTTCTTAGTAGCTGATGGGTTTAAGTTATGGCTATCACATCTGGGCTGTAAAAATCTAGAGAGCCACTAGATAGAAGAAAGAAATACCTGAAAACTAACTTTCTATACAATCTTTTAGTTATCCATATTTTTGCAGCCCAGATGCAGTAGCCCTTCCCAAGATATGAAAGGATGAAAACCACTGATGTGAGGAAGGAAACGAACTATAAAAGGAAATGTAGTGTATGTAGGAAAAATGGGTAATTAAGGAAACCACTGTTGAGCAATTTAGAGTTCAGAGCGAATAGGTAGGGGAAAGAGCTGGAATTTAAAATTCAGGAATTAAGAAAAACAAAACCAAGAAACCAGAGGATTACCAGAGAGATATACCAATGTTAATGTTTGATCCAATTTTATAAAGGCAAACTTGAGTTCATTAGGATCCTTTGCTTTTGAGTTCTACCTTGAAGTTTACTTTATTTAGATAATGTCTCTGTATGTCTGAACAGGATTATACTTCCACTTGAATGAATCTAACATATGTCTTCCTCAATTATCATCTTTAAAATATTCTAGATAAATTTGACTATCACTCACAGCACTAAAGCAAAGGCAGGAGATGTAAACATTACTGATTCAGTTAGAAGTGGGTAGCATGGATAAAAAAAATATAATAATCCCTGCTCTCTTTATTATGCAGATACATTTTCAAAGAGGGAAATCTCTGCAGAAACTGTCCTCAGATGAAACCTATTAAATTAATAACAGTTGTTGCTGCAGAACCTGGAATGGCTATTCAGAAAGGATCGTGAGTACCTTAATAGCACATGAATGGATGTGCTTTTTCTGCATTGGGCGTTATAAAACAAAGGGGGGGGGGAGGAAAAAGTCGCAGCCCTCTGCTAGCCTTCACATCTAGTTGCAGCAATAAAAAATAATAATGATAACACTGGAAAATATGTCCAGGAGACACACAGTTTCTTGGCAAAATGAGAAAGTAGCAGTGCAATTTTTCATTCTTCTGTTTTTAAACTTAACATGAAAACCTGCTTGTGATGCCCTTACTTTTACTTGAAATTTCTACACCATCATATTTGCTACTCTGCAGAGCTACATTGAGGCCAAAAAACTGGAAAAGAGTGCATTTATCTGCTGTGTTTCATAAAACAGAAACCAGACTTTTAAAATTTGTTCTGGCCAAAACTAATACAAGTATTTAATTTGCATGATAGATATATATTGAATTACACTCATGCTATGAAGGTAATACTGAAATGGAATGAAATCTTATGAGAAACATGTATTATTAATTTCTGGAGAGGTTTCTAAACCTTGACTATTACTCTTAGTATACTTTTATTAGGAATGGTCTAACAGAGTTGAAGATGTCTCTATTCTGTGTAGTACATATGGATACTTTACTGGAATCAATCACCCAGTAGTTTAAATGGCCTTAGTGTTTGGGTAGCCTTATAGAGGACTTACCTAACTAAAGCATGTGAGTTGGTAACTTGCCTTTCTCTTCTCAACTCTTCCCTACAATGAATGCTTAAGAAATATTTTAATGATAATTAAGTGTAATGAGAAGTAACATAAGTGCTTTAATTCATTTACTCACATGCACTTAGTACATTTAATGCATTTACTCACATGCTCTTAGTACATTTAATTACAAACAAGAAAGTAATGAGTGTTACATTTGTTCCTTCCCATTATTTCCTTGTTTGTCGTGAATTTATGATTGGACTCTTATTGCTTTGGTATTCATTCAGTCAGATAGCTTTAATGACAGAAAACAGAAAATGCAAGACACTCTATGAAAGTTTCAACTTCTTTGACTTAAGCAAACAAGCAAAGCAAGGTAAGAGGTCCAATGTCAAACACAGCGTAGTTCCCACGTGTTCTAATAACACAATAAGTAACCCCATACCACCAGTGACCAGCCAGCAGAGAAACCTCTACAGGAAACAGAGAAATGCTCACAGGGACTGACTTCAGTCAGCAACAGTGAACATAAAGACCCTTTCAAAATATTTAGTCACAAGTCCAGAATTGTTATCTTCTTAGAGGTCCAGTCTGCTATGTCTTTCACACTTGTAACCATTCACCCTTAGGCCATCATCCAATATTTCTAGATTCAATAATTTTGGAGGTACCTGTTTTTTCCAGCATGTCTTTCGGTGGTGAGACTTGCAAGTCCATCTGCCTTATTGTTCCAGTCTCTGTGCTCTTTGTTCCAGGAAGCTTTAAGAGAGCCATATAAACTGTGAAAAAACAATATTTAGCCTTACTTCAGTTTTTCATTTAAGAATACAATTAGAATCCCATGGGAGTCTCAAATTCTTCTCTTTTATAATGTTCCTCCATCCTTTCAAGATACCAAAGAGAAGAGCAATTCTGGGCACTCAAGCAGAATGGGCTTGCTTTTTAAAAAATATTGACAACTGAGATGCTCATGTTTGCAAGCTCTTTTTTCTAAAATGTGACATCAGCAATTTCAATACACATAAAATGTGTGTGAGAAACAACACAAATTGTATGTTGAGAGAGACAACCTTTAGTTTGCTCTATGCTATTGATTTTCTGATTTTATTTTCATTGTGGTCATTGAAATTTGTTGCTAGAATTACTCATTATGGACTTGTCTCTTGCATATTAGAAAGTCCCTTTCAAATTAGTAAACAAACCAAAAGCATGTTTAAAAATCACAGGCAATTTCTTCAACATATATGAAAACTTCAAATATACACATATAGAACAATTGAGAATTGATCCAAAAAGCAAAATTTCAGATGAATTCTTTGGAACCAGAATTCAATGTTTCACTCAGCAAGAAAGCCATGTGGTCATTGCTTGGAAGTCAACAGATCCTTTGGGTAAGGATAGCAAGATCGGAGAAATTTAAGTTACATACTCTTAGGCAGTAAAGAAGAAAAAAAAACCCCAACAACTTTAAAGTGAGGTTCTCATCTTAATAACAAAAACAGCTATATTTTTCTTGCTGTTAGATTTTGTAGAAACTTTTTAATCAAGTTTAAATAAGTAAATGATTGAATCTAAAAATCTACTGGTTTGGAGATAACATTTGGAGAAACTAGATATGACAACTATCTACTTCTTATAAAAGTGTTTGTCTCCATTTCATTTTCATTTTATAGGATTCCTATTAAAGTCTGGTTCCATGTATGTCCAGCTCTTTTTCTGCTTAGATAGTTACCTGGTTGTATAGCACCATAACTCAAGGTTTTCTTTCATGTTTTGTAGGGAGAAATCATGATAGGTCCCAGTGTAACTTAAGGGGAAGGGTAACACTTCCTTCTAATCAGTAATTTTAGAGAAACTTCCAGTGTCACTTGAAGGAATGCAAAACAAAAGCAAAAAAGTGTCACTCTTTAGAAAAGTCCTAGTATTTCATATGCAATGAGAAATTTAATGGGAAATTAATAAATCACTGCCATGTTTATTGTTGTTTTTATAAATCAATGTCTTTCAGGTTAGTCTCACTTCTATGCCTCCTACTTCCTTTCTTCCTTTCCTTGAAACATTCTCCATTGAAATATTATTTATCACTCATTCACATTAACTAATTCTTACTAAAATTTGTTCTATGCTTCAATTTTCCAAGCGAAACATAGCTGGCTTCTTGGTATATTATCAGTTCTTCAGATACAGAATATATAACATTTTAGAGCTTGCAAAGGATTTGAAACAGTGTACTTTGGCAGCCTTCCATGGATGCAGTGTCCCTGATGATCACATTCAGGTTGACTGGAGCAAATGAGAACAGCCTTGGCATGCACATGTCCCATGAGGTCAGAAAACTAGATCCCACTGCTGTAAAGTGTCTAGAATATTAATGGTTTGAACCTTAAAACATGTTTGCTATGTAAGTTAATATATGATCTACAGTTTGAAACAGCAACATATAGTAAGAGTAGCACAGAGATTTTTCATATTGCCTCTGCAAAATATCAATTTTTTCCTTTAATCAAATTCTTTCCATTGCAGCCATTTATTTTACTACTAAAGCACCAGGTAGCAAAACCTGATGGTTGTTACAGAGCTTAGATAATATAATAAGAGGGCAGCCTCAGATTGGATATAGTTATGGAACATCTTCCCTCTTGTGATACTGCCACTCTTCATGGTTCACAGAAGAGTTGAGGGAGATAAAACAGGAGAAAAGATATCTAGAGTGCTGTTGGCACTCAACAAGGGATGGACATGACCAAAGAGGGGTTGATCTGCTATCAAGGCCTATCTTGTGGCAGTAAGGGTGGTGAAACAACACACTTCTCGACTGTTATTGTCTCTGTAGATAGCAACCCCATGGCCCTGTTTCAAGTGTCATGTACCTTCTTGGATAGAGGAGGCTTGGAGGTCCCTTTGAAGAGTCATGCAAAAGAGTTTGCTCAGCATCTGTCTGACAAAGTCACTCAAATTCATTAACAGCCGAGTTCTGGCTTTATTATAGGCCCAGAAGAGATGCCCAAGGTGAAGTCTTACCCTGATAGCTGGAAACAGTTTGGACCAGTTGGGTCTGAGGAAGTGGAAAGGGACCTCATGACTCTGAGTTCCATCTGCTCTTTACATCCATGTCCCTCCTGGCTCACTAAAGCTTCTTGGGGAATGTCATTTGAGTCAGTTCTAGTGGTGATGAACTTTTCTTTAATGGGGGTTGTTCCTTTACCCCTTAAAGAAGCTGTGATTCGCTCCCTGCTCAAGCTTCATCATCCCTTCTGAGGTAAGGTTGGTCTCATCCCTGTTCATTTCCATAGGTCTCTCAAGATTTGGTTGTTTCATCAGGCTTGGGGCTCCTAAAGGAATGGTGAGTTAATGAGTTGTTGCCATTGTTTATAAGATCTGATGCTCCCTCCTTGCCTTTTAAATCATATAGTATTGCTTTTGATTAGTGATTGCTTTTATATTCTTATTTTATAGGGTTTTTTTTCTAAGTCAGCCAGAGTCACAGTCTGTGAGATGGGCAGCTGTAGAAATATATGCATGCATGCTTACATACTGTACATACCCACATATAAAATATTTTAAAAGAGTACCTTCATTTCTACTGCAGTTTTTTTTTTAAAAAAAAACAAAAAACAAGCATCATCTTATCTTCTATTTTTGACAAAAGATTCAAAGATGTATATTCCTATCAATATCACACTGGGCCCTAAATCTCAATGAGATGATATATTCTTGTATATCACATTACAAATGCTGAACAGTAAGATTATATTTATTTCTTGTAAGGAAGACCTTTCAGTTGTTGAGGAGCAGGGGGAGTTTTTGTAATATGAAGCAGTACAGTCTAGATAAAATTTATCACTTATGGGGGAACGTGATCCAAGTAATCTTTCTAACGGTTGAAAGATGGGGTTTCTCAGTATCTGATATACTATACCTGCCTAACTTTTATTTCCTGAAAAAACTTTCAAACAGTTCCAGCTTCTGTGCATCAGACGGAACACAATCATTCTTTCAGATATCTCTGAGAGAGATTTCCGTCTTTTCTCTTTTCCTTAGGCAGCTTATAGATGGCACAGAGGTTCAGGTGTTGGACTAGGAGCTGGGAGAGGCAGTCTCCTCTCCACCCTCAGCATGGAAACTCTTGAGAGACTTGAGCCACTTGTTCTCTCTCAGCCCAGGTTTCCATAAAATGAAAAATGATCTGATGTAAGATATCGAGGCATGATGGGCAACATACAAATCAAATAAATAAATAAATATACCTCTAGCAAATAAATAATCACCTAAACGAATGGTCACTATGATAGGTATACACAAAAGACTTGCCTCCTGACAATCCTCTGTTTGTGCTTTTACTATCTGCAGTCTGTAAACCAAGAGACAGCAGCCAGAGCTATTTCTTGTAATAAAGACCTTGAGGGACATCAGGTACTTTGTGCAGTAGGAAGAACAGCTGAGTCCAAAGGAAAGCTGATTTTGTCACTAGACCAAACTTTATCAAGATAGGTTTGGTCTGGTGACTAAGGCACCCAGGTAGAAAGTGGGAGACTGTGAGTTCAAGTCTCACCTTAGCCATGAATGTTAACTGGGTTACTTTGGACCAATCACTCTTTCTCACTCTTATACAACCCACCTTTCGGGGTTATTGTGGGGAAAACAGAAGGAGAAAGGTCTGTTGGATATGCTCCAAACTAATAATCAATGCCTTACCTCATTTATTTTTTGTTCACTTTAAAATACTTGTGTACTTTTTTACATAAAAATCAAACACATTTTGAGATAAAAGAAAAGGAGAAGAGAATAGTATTTTTCCTTCTTATTCTTTTAATTATGTTTCTTCATTTAGCAGGATGTACCAAACCCAAGTATGACCAAGGTCTGATACATGGCCCACATATTTCCTCAAAAATATGATATCACATTTTAATGTTATTGTGATAAAAAGAAATTATGAAACAGTATTAACAGTATTTTTTTTAAAAATAAAATGCAAATAAACCAAACCAAACCAAAATTAAATTTAAATTAAATTAAATTTAGTTTCTAAGTCTCCCCCCTAGCCTCGTCTACTTGTTTTGAAAGTTTTTTTAAGCGTGACTTCTTCCATTGAAAAGCCAAGTCAATTTCTGGTAGAATTTTGAAAGATTTTTTTTTATTTAAATAATTATTTAGGCATATCTTTATTGCTTTAATTAGTACCATATTCTTAAGATAGAAGAATAATATTGTTATTGGATTTATATCATTTTGACTTTTTAATATCTACTGAAACCAATCAAATTAGTACTGATTATTTTTATCAGTTGCTTTAATGAGATATTCCTTCCTCCAGCAATAAAGCATGCTAGAAAGTTCATTAAGTTTATTGCCAAGCAGTAAAATCCACTGTTCCCCCAGATACTGAATTTTTTGCACCCGTTGCTTTCTAATAATCAGGGACAATTTCTCTCCAAAACCTCAGCTACAGATATCAACTCACCGTTAAGTAGAACTTAAGGAGAACTTAAAAAGAACTAGAACTAAGGAGAAACTTCCTGACAGTTAGAACAATTAACCAGTGGAACAACCTGCCTCCAGAAGTGGTGAATGCTCCAACACTGGAAGTTTTTAAGAAGAGACTGGACAGCCATTTGTCTGAAATGGTATAGGATTTCCTGCCTGAGCAGGGGGTTGGACTAGATGACTTCCAAGGTACCTTCCAACTTTGTTGTTGTTGTTGTTGTTGTTGTTGTTGTTGTTGTTATTATTATTATTATTATTATTATTATTATTATTATTATTATTATTATGCATATTGACGGTGTGGTTGCCATTTTTTTACAGCTTGCAACATGAGGAATCATTTGTGTGAGCAGCTAACACAAAAAAGGAAAAAATGTTAAGAAGCAATTAGTTATTTTTTTTAAGGAATGTGGAAGAAAATCCTCAGCAGTTTTAAAGGAAATGTTAATAATAAATTATTAAATTTATATGCTACCCAAGTTCCAGCAATTTAGTTGACTCATTTCTAAGTATCACTCTTTATGTTGATGAACCTATAAAAACCCCTCCCTGAAGGGGAAAACAATAAAGTATTTCATTAAAAAAAAAGTAACTCAATATTTCCATATTATATCAGAGCAAACATATGTCCTGAAATGCAAAGAAAGAAGACCGGGACTGATAGTTTAATGCACAAAAGGTGGTGTATAGAAGCCAAATTGTGAGCCAATGCAGTAAAAAATCCCTAGCAGGTGTAGAAGATATTAAAACATGGTTAGCAGTAACTTAGTTGAAGGGTTCCTTCTTCCTCTATAAAATAGACAATGAAATATTGGAGTTAGCCTGCAACAAACTGAAGCAGATGGAAGCATTGAGAAAATATAACATAGATCACTGTACTTTGGAAATGGGGCAGGAAAATTTCCTTGTAGTTGCTTTGAAAAGAAGTTGAGATTTGGAGGGAGATTTCATCTCTTTCTGCCTCTAGCAATGGTTCCCAGCCCATTCTGGCAATAGGTAATTAGGTAGTGCAGATAAGACCTTAATTAACAAATAGAAGGGGAGACCAACCTTGGCAACTTCAAGATCTGTGGATTTCTTGCTGGCTGGGAAATTATGGAAGCTGAAGTCCACAAGTCTTAAAGTTGCCAAAGTTGGACCCTCCTGACATATAAAGTTTGTGGTGAGGAAATTGATGAGGGAAGGTTGCTAGTTCCCGTGTTGCTAGTTACCTCTTAGGAGGAAAAGTGAGATAAAAAATAAAAACTAAGATTGTTTAGCATTTCTATGCCCCTAAATAGGTGCTCCAGGTAACTTGTTTGAAGGATATTTTCCCTAGACACCTTTTTGTTCAGGTAGCCTGAAAATTACAGGCAAAAGATATGGGTGTCTCACTTCTCACATGGTACCATTTCATTGAAAAATATTTCTGTGTGAAGAATGTTGTTTTAGTTAAATGCTGACAATTCTTTTGTGACATGGAAAGTTTCAACTGTCTGTGAAATCCCTGCATATTACCTTGGAAGTATCCCATTTAGTGCCAGTGTTCCCCTTGTAGTGGAACTGTCACATTCAGAACCCACTGCAAGCAACAAAGGCTTATTAGATATAATTTCTCTGCATGGAAGAAAGAAAATTAACTGAATATATGCATGAAAATCAAGAAAAATAGGGGAGAAAGTGAAATTTGTTTGAAAGTAATGGGTAGTTGAAGTTCTATTTTATATGACTGGTAACTACAGTTGTGATCAAAAGTGCCATGGATTGAGGGATCTCAAATTTAAAATCAGAAAGTGATGTCATTCTTTCTTGCACTTTAGGTTAATTTATATATGGAATTATGATTCCTGCATTGCATTTTTCCAGCTATAATGTGCATTTCTAGTATTTGTTTTTCAAATAGTCAGATATCTTCTTATTCACATGATGCAAATTAACAGGAAATTTACATCCACCCATCATATAAAATTGAACACTGCACTAATATTTGAAAGCTTTCTTTTGTAAAACTAGTTTCCATGTTTCTAGCTTAATTTTAGGATATATTGATAGTCATTAAAAGTACAGTGATGGTTTTGAATTTACTATATGGTTATAAGTGGCAAAAACCACCGTTATATTCACTGATGTTGTTCCACACCCTCTGCCTAAGTTTCTTCACTTGAAAAAGCCCCATTGGTGGAATTCCTCCTGACATCTCTTGAATCTGAATTAAAGTTTAGGTAATCAAAGTTCTCTTTCATGCCCCAAATGACATCTCAGGTTATTTCCTCTATTTCAAGCACATTATGCAAAGACTTAGCTTTCTGGAGAAGACTCTAATGCTAGAAAAGATGGAAGAAAAGAGAAGAGGAGGTTGATTAACCTCAAGATGGACATACTCAATTACAATAGTTATGACTGCACCACTAGATTAGAAGACTTGAAAGACCAGGATAGAGACAGATTGTCATCAAGAAAATTTAAGTGGTTGCTAAGAGTTGACAATGATTTGATGACACATAATCAATCTATCCACCAGTCAAGTCAAGGCAGTTATATTCTATTAGATAGATTATTCTGCAATGTGCAGTAGCATGCTTACAAACAAACACACACATGCACAGAGAAAATGGTATTGTTTAATACAAAGTTGTATTGGAAATCAGAAATGTACAAATCATTAAATCTTTCAGATTTGGAGGCACTCCAAATTATTACTGCAATGCTTCAGGTATAAAAAATAAATACTTTTAATCATTTGAAATAAAGATCTTTGAATTATATATTTTTATCTTTAATTAATTTTAATAAAAATACCCTATATATCATGCAATCTTATGGAAGGCTACAGAGTTCTTGAAAAAAGTGTATATTTTAATACACAAATATGCACAAATATATATATAGAAATCATCTGGTGAAGTTAAAGACAATGGTTCAAACATAAAACATATAACATAGAATAATAGAGTCCAACTCCCTACTTGAGCTGGAAACCCTATACAATGTCAGACAAATGGTTGTCCATAGTGGAGCACCCACAACTTCTGAAGGCAAGCTATTCCATTGGTTGATTGCTCCCACCATTAGGAAATTTCTCCTTAGATCTAGGTTGCTTCTCTCCTTGGTTAGTTTCTATCCATTGTTTCTTGTCTTGTCTTTTGGTGCTTTGGAAAATAGCTTGACCTTTGTAGAAGCCCCTCAGATATTGGAACAGTGCTATCATGTAACCCCTAGGCAAGTATCTGAAATGCTGGAACCCCAAACAGACTACCATATTAATCATATACCTGTGATAAAGGAAGCTTTTGTTAATAATGAATGGAGGTCAGGTGTGTGTAATTGACTTCCTGATTTCACGTGCACAGATAGGAGTAGTGAAAGTAAAAGCGATGATGAAGTACAATATAGAGGGTTGATAGAGATATCATGGGACTTACATTTCTTCTGTCATTATTTCTGATAAACAGGTTTTGTGGGGAAAGTCTATTGTCTTAGAAATTTTGGAAATCAATCTGTTCAAAATTAATAATGCAAATTTCTTTAGACTGATGTTCATCAAATATGTTTGGGCTAGGTCTCCCATGCTGGATGAAAAACCTAGTAATAACAATTATCCTCTATGTAATGGTGTCTCCAACATGTTAATTTTATCTTCTAAGCTACTGTCAAATGGAGAGATACTTGCATATGTTTCAGATACTTCTGTTTTATTAAACTTAGAACACTCCACTGTTTGAGCTGAAAAACAAGCTAATCTATTTTGTGAAGAACACTACACTCCTAAATGAAATGAATGATAAGAATGGAGAAGCGTAATTCAAGGGAATTCACATATATTTCAGGCATGATTTTCAATATCTTTATCAGGCATGCAGAGAGGACAGCAGATGCATAGAGAAACAAGTAAAGAAAGAAAATAAAAAAATTGAATACAGAAATAATAAATATCTGCCTATTTGAATGACTATAGTTAAAGGCATTAAGTACTGTACAGGAACACATGAAAACTAATGGCATTGTTTGCTATTTTGTCATTTGTAAGATTTTATCATTTGTTCCAGCTATTCAAATAATACATCTGAAGCTGTTCAAATAGGGCTGTTATCAGATGAAATGGCTGATCTAAAGTATCTATCTATGTCGTATCTTCTCAAAAAGTTAGATAAGATGAAATACTATCTAGGGTTGCTACTAGGGCAATATAAATCACAGCACTCATCTGTCTATGGATTACTGATTAGCATGTTGTTGAACTTACCTTCAGAAATACAAATCACAATGACTAACCCTTCTTCTACTATTGACTAGCATTAATAGTACTTAAATTCTATTATAAGATCTATTTTGACCATGTCCAGTTTGGGTTTTCATATGCATTACCTATTCCTGCCATAAATAGTTTGATAGCCATTCTGTAGTTGCCTGAATTTTGGCCAATTCAAAAATTCTGAGAATAAGGAGCAAAAATAATGTCCTCTTCCAAATGACTATAAGAACTGCAGCAACCAAACAAAAGTACTCACTCAATTGTGCATAGTTGAAACATGCTTGATATATTGAATAATGTACAGATACAGTGTTTTCTGGAACAAAATGTGTAAATATCACCATGCTACATCTTGAGGAAAATTTGATTTGCTTGGTTTTGATGTAGCTATTTATTATTCCTTTTAATGCTCCATTATCAACAATATTCGCCTTCTTTTTAGTGCATAATTGATATAATCTTCTATTTCCTCTTAGCTTCCATTAGAATAATCTAGACCAGGAGTGTCAAACTGCCAGCCCGCAGGCCGGTTTCATCATACTGACACCGGGCCCACCCCATTGCCGGCAATGCAAAAAGAGTCGCGATATGTCGTGGCACGTCACGTGACGTGGCAAGTTTGACACCCGTGATCTAGACAGCTATAACCACTGCCCATTATGACATCACCAATAGTTGAATGCCGTGAACAGGAAAACTTTCCAATCTAATCTATTCATCCCATGCCATTGTGAATATAGTTCAACTGTACATAAGAGAAATTTACGCCTGGAGATTTCAAAGCAATGCTTCCCCAGACAGTGAATTTTATTAATCTTTCCCATCTTGCTTGAAATGCAGAGGAAAGCCTAGCATCACAACAGCCAGAAAAAATAAATTCAAATCCATTAATGCATTAATGGAGGCCTGCATTAATGGATGTCTTCATTTTAAATTTGCTCCCAAATAGCTCACTGGTTATTAACTGAGGCTTCACTGTATCACTGTTTTGATGATGTCCTTTTAAATACTGTGCTGATGGAATACAATGGTAGTAGAGTAAAACAAATTGTTCTGTTGGTATGAATGCAACTTGGCCTGTTGTTAATGAATAGCTTGCTCTAACTAGATGTGTGAGTGTGTGTGCTGGCGTGCATGTGAGCCATTAAGCTTTCAAATTGTTTAAGGACAGGACAGAAAGAATGGAGATGTTTTTCTGTATAGGTGAGAAGGATTAAGCCAACTATCCAGCTCTTCTTTGGGATATTTGGTAGGGTTTATGCATGTAACAGTAAAAAAGACTACATATTTTATATGGGGTAGACCATATTATTCGCTTATTTTTGAAAATTTCAGACAAACAAAAATCATATGTCGATGTTCTCAATATTTGTTTTCTTCATTATGGTTGTGTTTGTCTTTTTTGTTTTTTAAACTCTGTATGATTTGTTTTGCCTTAATATGTATTTGTTGAATAAAAAAGCAAAAATCATGGAAGAACATTTAATGTAATATGGCTGAGGTAGATTCTGAATAGGTAATGTTCATCTACAATTCAGCCTACTCCTGCCTCTTTCTGACGTGGGCTGATACAACCACTCTTTGGAGTCGTTGGTGTTCTCTCTGCTCTCTGCAGTTAACCTTGAGCTACAAATATTTTCTTCTGTTGATACAATACAACAGCTCTTTCTATTGAAGGCTAGCAAAAGTAAGAAGAAAATAGTCTAAAGGGGAGCAAATATATTTCTTTCTTAAAATAGAAATGTACAGAGTAGTCCCAGAATTATGTAGCTTTCCTTCCTCAAAGAATAATTATTAGGCATTTGTGAGAATGAGATCTTTCCTACAAATTAAGACAGGGTGCTTTCTAAGCATAGGAGTTCTCCACACAAGTGGTAAGTTTACCTGATGATGCATAATGGGACAAAAATGGCCAATGTAATTTCCTCCCATATTAATCCATTAAATGCAAGGAATCCTGTAAATTCATGTAATTTTTTTTTTCTTTAAAGAGAATATTGGTAGTTTGTATATATCTTCTTAACAGACTAAGCCAAAAGGTTGAATTAACAAGTGAACCAGCATCACCATCCTATCTCTTGTTACACTATAGCTCATTAACCAGCATTAGGCTTCATTTGTTATTCAATCAAATGAATTTGCATTTATGGATTTCATGTACAGTATGACCTGGTGATGGTGTATGTATATATTAATGAGATTTTCACTTAGGATATCATGTGAATACAGCTTATGTGAGCTGTTTACATCTTTCCTATTCAGAATAAAAATTTAAAAAATCATATTGTTCTGATATTAAGAAAGGCTGTTGTCACCTTCCAATATGTTTCCACACTATGAAAAGAAACATGGTCCTTAATATTATTAAAACATCAACTAGTCAGCATGCAAGGACATGCTTAATTTCAAAACTAGTAAAATAGCAAGGATTTTTACATTATGCTCTGGATCACTGTTTCTCAATTTTGGAAACTTTCACATGTGTGAATTTAAACTGCCAGAATTCAAACATTGCTGGCTGGGGAATTCTGGGAGTTGAAGTCCCAGAAATTTAAAGTTGCCAAAGTTGAAAAACACTGCTCTAGTTTTTGTCATTTCACTTCCATTTCATGTTAGATGAGATTCATATTGCTTTTCCTGGGGTTTTTCAGTCAGTTTTCAGTTTTACTATCATTTATTGACCATTTCTTCCTCTTTGCAATTTGAGCAATAGCCATGTACTTTTAGAGGCAAAGTCCCATCAAGCATTGATTCCTCTTCATATCTACTCTTCTAAGATCTAATCTTAGTAAAATTGTAGCTGGTATTTCTCTCTGCAGACAGATATCTTTCATAATGCATGCACAAAGTATATTTTATTAATTCTGTTTTTTGTAATCGCCGTTTGCATTTTTCTTCTTTCTCAGAGGTGCCTTGCTAGGAAATGTGGCTGATGAAAGATGAAATGTGGCTAATGAAAGATGAAAGAGATGAAAGAAACCTACACTGAAAATACAGGACAGGAAAAACAGAAACAGTAATCAGTCTTATGTCTAAGCTGCTCCTTAACAATATTCAAAAAGTTCAATGTGTTATCCAAACTGGTCCTGCTGCTCGGCAATTAAAGAAACCTTCATGGTAGCTTTAATTTTTGTTTTAAAAATGTCTCTATGTTATAGTGGATTTGTAGACATTATTTTTCCCATTCAATCGCATTTGACTTTTGGAGATTGCTTGAACAAGTCCCTGCATTTTTCTTGGCAAAGTTTTTTTTCAGAAGCAGTTTGCCATTGCCTCATTCCTAGGGTTGAGAGAAAATGGCTGGCCCAAGGTCCCCCAGATGACTTTATGCCAAGGTAGAAGTAGAACTCATACTTTCTCTGTTTCTAGCCTGATGCCTTAACCACTACAGCAAACTGGCTCTCATTTGTGAGCATTCTTTTTTTATTTATAGATTTTGGCTAATAGCGAGAAATGAATTCAGCAAAAAATTAACATGCCAAGACATTTCTGCTGCAAGTTGTATACCCAAGAACTTTTCCCAGTAGTCTCAGATACTTGCTTTATTCCCAAGAAACAAAATCAATTTTAAATCTCTAACACATTAAATACATCTATGATTTCAATTAATTCACAATTTGCAATAAGTGGACCACTTCTTCAAGTTGTGCTCCAACACACCATTTGACTGATTGAGTGATTGATTATGTGCCATCATGTTGTTTTAAATGATTAACAACCACACTGACATATTTTCTTCACAATAATCTGTCCCTAAACTCATCCATCAGGCCTTCCAATGATGCACCCATTGTGGCAGTAACTGAGTCCATCCACCCTGCTGCTGGTAATCCAATTCTCCCTCCTTCCATCTTTTCCACTATTACAGTCTTCTCCAGAGACCTGAGTCTTTGCAAAATGTATTCAAGTCAGGTCCTATATACAGCTTGCCTTCAGACATTGTGGGTGTTTCATCACTTGAGGTTTTTAAGAAGAGACTGGACAGCCACTTATCTGAAATGATATAGGGACTCCTGCTTGAGCAGGGGGCTGGACTAGAAGACCTCCAAGGTCCCTTTCAGCTCTATTCTGATTCTGATACTTCAAGTGAGAATACATGAATTAAACCCTACAGTATCAGAGATATTCTTCAGGTATCATGATCTTTGAGGGTTTTTTTATTGTGAACTAAATTTACTATCACTTTATTTATTTATTTATTTATTTATTTATTTATTTTATTTATTTATTTATAATTTAATTTATATACCGCCCTTCTCCCGCAGGACTCAGGGCGGTGCACAGCATATTAAAACAGTACAAGTGCAAAACATAAAAAAATATAAACCCCTATAAAACCAGATTAAAAACCAAATATTAGAAGCTGTGTTTCTATTTAAAATTATTCTTAAAATCATCCCTAAATAAAATCCTCCCTAGGTCAGGCCCGCTTGCTGGAAAAGCCATGTCTTGAGGGCACGGCGGAAAGTAAGGAGATCCGGAATCGTCCGGATCTCGGGGGGTAGTTCGTTCCNTTTGGCCGACGGCACCCTGAGGAGACCCACTCTGTGGGAGCGTACCGGTCTATGGGAGGAAATCTGTGGCAGAAGGCGGTCTCGGAGGTAACCAGGTCCGATGCCATGGAGCGTTTTAAAGGTGGTAACTAACACCTTAAAGCGCACTCGGAAGACCACTGGCAACCAGTGCAGCTCGCGCAGAAGCGGTGTTACATGGTGTTATTTCTACTACATGACTATATATTGTTTCTGCACAACACCGCTCTTTAGTTAAGGCATTCTGTATTTCAATCTAAATCTAGTTTACCTATGATGGGAAAACCACAAAGATTGTTACAATAGGTAATATCTGGAAATCAGATCTAGTAGTCACAGATCTGATTAGTATTGCATACAATATTATGTATTCAAGCTTATTTTTGTGATCAAGGTATCTCCCCTGTCAGGTGAGTAGTTTTTGAATTAGTTAATTGGTCCCTTTTGCAAACAAACTGATTAATCCATTTCTTGACCAAGTTACTTGGCTTCCATTTCTTCCCATTGTATTTTGAAGTTCCAGTTGGTAGAAAGAAATGTTTTGAGACATGGCCGACCTTCCTACAGGACAAAAATAGAACTATTATTGATGTCCCACTTTTATATCATTTAGGTAAAACAAACAAAATACAATTAAGACACCATTTTAAAAAATCATTAAAGGTCTGGTTGAAAAGATGAACTTCTGTTTTCTAAAAATGAAAAGCAAGGAATGTGGGCACTGACAGCTCTGTCTGTTTTCATCAGAATTATGGAGGTGGTGTTATGGTGTTGTGTTGGTAAGCCCCCTCCCTTTGACACATAGTGTACATACAAAAGGGGCAGGACTTGCATTGAAACAGCATCTTTGAGAAGGCCTCAGTTATTAAATGGAATGCAATTCCCTTCTTTGGACTATGGCAAACTTATTTCTTCCTCTTGATGCTGTTGTGAAAGCAATTAAATTAATATTGAATTCTTGTAGTGGCAATGGGCAGGAATAGGTCATGATTCTTCTCAGTAAAAAGGCAACCACGTGCAATTGACAAATAATGATGATGCAGTTGATCTTTGACATTGTGTGCATGGTGAGGGAGGACAGCAACTATAAATATATTACTGTGTAGCAGATCACCCTATCCATTAGAATGAACTTAATCATATCAAAATATATTGCAATTGTTCATTATGTGAAACCTTATTTCCTTTCCTTTTGTTAAGGTTAGTCACACCTAGTATGGGTTTGCAGGTCAGATTAATCTGTTTCCTGCTCTTCTATTCCTATTATATAGGTTTAGCACTTGGCTTGGTTCAGAAAGAATGTGCAACAAGAAGAATGATGATATAACCATCACCAGATGCTATATTATAACTGCCCCACCTTTTTATTAATGAGTATGCAAAACACACACATGATTTCAAAACAATCTTTCCTTTATTTGTGTAAAAATGCTAAAATCAAAACAAGATTAGGTTGACAACATTTTTAAAGAAAATTTAATTCTCTTCCAAATAGTTTAAACCTCTTCACATATTTTTCTCCATAAGAGAAATAAAGGGGTGTCATAGACAGATATTTTACTATACAAATAATAGTAGGATAAAATATTAACAAAATGCTCTTATCTCTTCTAGTTTTTAGGCCCTGAATCTACTTTTATGAAAAATTACTAGCAAAAGAAATCAGTAGTATGTAATATGGGTAATCCTCAACTTATAACCACAATAGGGACCAGGATTTTGGTTGCTAAGTGATGTGGTTATTAAGTGAATCAGCACGTAACCAGACTCAATTTTATGACCATTTTTATCATGGTCATTAGGT
This sequence comes from Protobothrops mucrosquamatus, assembly GCF_001527695.2. Classification (NCBI taxonomy): domain Eukaryota; kingdom Metazoa; phylum Chordata; class Lepidosauria; order Squamata; family Viperidae; genus Protobothrops; species Protobothrops mucrosquamatus. The sequence goes on from NW_015386943.1 coordinate 277,991, forward strand.
GAATAATATGATCATTAAGTGAATCACAATGTTACTAAGCAAACCTGGCTTCCCCAACTGATTCCGCTTGTCAAAAACCTGGGAAGGTCATCAATTTTGATCAGATAATTGCAAAATGCTGTTGTTTTAAAGACAAGCTGGTTGCAATCCATAAGGTGCTGGGCTGGTCATTTTAGAAGAAGAAATGATAATAATTTGGCACAGATCCTTATTTCCAGCCACTAACATCTGTCCTATGACCATCAGGCATGGTTGCCTGCCAGAACAATACATCGTAAGTCTGTATCCATTCACTGTTTGATGGTAGATGAGTATGCAGACTGGTATACATAACAAAAAATCTGATTGGGTGGACATAAGAGATATTACTCTTTCTACGATCGGTCCTCAAGGGCATCAAGTACTTCACAACAGCCATGAGTGCAAATAGGGAGCATAGTGGCAATTACCTGAGAGATATTGGTTGTAGCCAGATATATTGCTCCATAGGTAACCTGGTTTGAGTAACTGCATATGAAATAGGGCCATATAATCAAATTAAAGGTACCACTGCTGTACCAATTACCCTTCTGCAACCCTAACTGAATTTTTGGATTTCATAGCTAAGCTGCTGTAGGAGTCCCCTAAGCTTTTAGTACATACATCTGGGATCTGGAGAGGTTTACAGTTTCAAGTCCTCTATAGAAATGATAGACTTGCCCCAGATAATCTGTGGCCTTATCTATATAGGCAGTCATATGTTAGACCCACTTAAGAAATGAAATCACAGCATCTTAAAACCAGCTTAACAGAAATGGAGCCAAAAATAAATTGGTTCAGTTCTTCAGCATTAGATGTCTGGAACTACTTTGCACTGGCACAGAATCCTTGAGTACAAGTGTCCTTATCCTTGTTCATAAAGACAGGCTGTGCCCATTTTTTATCCCTTTGGTGCTTTTTCCCTCCTGGAACCAATCTTTAAAAGAAAACAGAAAGAATTAGAAATCACCTTTTGATCACTGCAGTTGATTATAGGATTTTCCAGTTAAATTAATTCACGATTTACCTTTATCCTCCAGTTATTAATTTAATTAAAACTGCTGGAAACAAATTGTGTATTTAGTTGAATTCAAAAGAGCTCTAATCTTTTAACTTTTAGGTACATATTGCACTATGTGATTTTTTTTAAAAAAAAAAACTTAATGCACTTAGCTGGAGAGGATTATTGGATATACTATAAAAAGGGAATTCAGGATTATTGCATAGTTTTGTGTGGGTATATATAGACACACGTATACTACTAAAAATCTCCTGTTTGTATGTTTGTAATCTTCAATTGGGGGAAACAATGCATCATAGGGCTCCAATTTTTGAATCAATGTATCTCAAATGGACTAGCTTAAATAATAGATTCAAAACACAGAACTCATTACTCTTGTGGAACTGAAATTTGGCATAGAGGCATAGCTTCAATGCTGCTGTCTATGGAGATTCGCAGTCATCCAGGTCATGGTTGTCCCAAGGGTGCTTTTTCATGAGGCAACTGGACTTTCTTTTTTCTCTTTGAAGATGTTTTATGACAGATAAGCCTCCAGGTGGCATCAACAACTCTCTGAAAGAATGCAAATGACCAGCTGTCTGTAGGGAATATAAATCCTTCCATTCCTCACCATCCAGTCAGATCTTCAAAGAAAAACAAAGTCCAGTTGCCTCATGAAAAAGTACCTTTGAGACTTCAGTGCTGCTGCTGCTGCTGTAATCAACACAGTCAGGTGAACATCAGTTCTAACACTCTCCACCATCTCCTATCATGGCCCAGGCTCTGGACTCAGAATCTGAAGAAGCTGCTTCAGCTGACCCTGTGGAATGTCCTCCTCAGGAAGGATAAAGCCAGATATCACATTAGGCTGATCCATCACAAACACCACCTGAGAAGCTGGATCTGTCAGAGGAGGATGACATAAGGCCCCCCAGTCCCCAGACTAGACAAGTAGAAATTCTTTAGCCAATTTTATTATACATTCTTTTACTTGTTCTTGTTTTGTTTCAAATTTCAATAAAAGTTTATATGTTTTAGCAATAACATGTTCATCATTTCTGCACAGTTCCATTTCAAATCCAGTCTTACAGTGTTCAAAACCAAATGTTCTTTTATCTACTTTAACTCTTTTTGATAACTATACATAAGAAAATCGACTTCTCTCTTGATTTTATTTTATATTCTGCTTGAAAAAATTTAATAAATCAGAGTAAGTTAACCATTTATGCTTAGGTATAATTTCTCTTCTATAAAATACTTCCATTGCCATGAAGTTATTTTCTGGCACATCTTAAGTTTATATCTAATTCATATTCTCAATATGGTATATTTAACAAAATGACTTTTAAAGTCTGCATTAACCTTAGCTTTATGGTACCATAACCACCCATGCCATCCAAATCATAAATCATATTCTGCTAATTCTAAAACTCTGTTTCTCAGCAACAACCATTCTTTCATCTAATGTACCTTCTGTAAAGTATAAATCAATGTTATTCATTTTATAAAATTTTCGCCTAAGTTCATATCTCCCAAGATTTTCAATAAAAATGTCCAGTTCAAATTGTCAAAGGCTTTTTTATATCTAAAAATTTAATGCTTCAGAACCCCAAGCTCATTTCATTTAGGGTCTTGATATGTGTTTGATCTTGCTGTAGGATTTTTAGGCAGGTAGTCTTGATTTACGACCATAATTGGAACCAGAATTTTCACGGCTAAACAAGACAGTTGTTAAATAAGTCACACCGGATTTTCTATCTTTTATTACTACAGTTGTTAAATGAGTCACTGCAATTAAGTAAATCATGTGATAGTTAAGCAAATTCAGCTTTGCACATGGTGGTGCAGTGGTTACAATGCAGTATTGCAGGCTAGCTCTACCCATAGTCAGGAGTTCAATCCTGACCAGCTACAGATTGACTCATCCTTCCATCCTTCCAAGGTTAGTAAAATGAGGACCCAATATGTCGACATTTGTAAATCATCCAGGTCATCCAGGTCATGGTTGTCTCAAAGGTGCTTTTTCAAGAGGCAACTGGACTTTCTTGGTTTTTGTTTGTTTGTTTTTGAAGACGTTTTGCTTCTCATCCAAGAAGCACTTTAGGATGAACACCCTTCGAATGGTGCAGACGTATGTATGGATTTCCAGAAAAATTGAAACTACGGGAACCATTTGCACCTCAGTTTGAGATGCAGACAACACAGACTCATCCTCAAAAGCCTGCGCCTGTGTTCAACAGTAAAGGGACACGGCAGAAAAAATCCTGCAGAAAGCACACCTCCAACTTCTCAATGAAAGCATAAGACAGATTAATTTTACAGCTGAGGTTTTGAAAGAGAGAGCAGAATGCAAACTCCAATAGCTGAATCACTTCTACCAACAGAAGTATTGGAACAAGTCACAGAATTTGCAAAGAAGGCATAACTAACACAACACAACCAGAGCTGAAGAAACTTCTTGGATGAGAAGTGAAACGTCTTCAAAGAAAAACAAGAAAGCCAGTTGCCTCTTGAAAAAGCACCTTTGGGACTCTAATTCTATACTTGCAGTAAACCTCAGTGGACTTTTGATTATTCGGGGCAATATACTAACTATAAATCGCTTAGAGAGGGCTGTCAAGCACTGTGAAGCAGTATATAAGTCTGCTATTGCTATTGCTATTGCTATTATATATGAGGAACAATTGAACATTAAAGTTAATTTCTTAGCAAAAATAGGACACAGAAAAATTTTCAATTCAGGATCTGTATTTTAGAGAACTTGACATTTGTTGAATGTAAGTGAATTTTTCTTTCAACTCTTAGTAAACATTCCTTATCTTCTATTCAATATTACAAGGTACTAGAAAAGGGGCATGGTTCAACACAACAAATAGTAGCAGTAGTTATGCCAACCCCCTCAACCCTTTGCAAAAGTCAGACAGTCATTAGAGACCTGGTTATGGATCAAAATGTCCTGCTTATACAAACAAGATGCTTAATCTTCCTTTTTAATCTTGATTTTGACTTTCAATATAAATTACTTAGTCTCAGGTGTCACCTTAAATTGATTTGGTATGCTAAATACCTGCCAAATAAATAATGAACTCCTGAATTAGTCTATACTCAATGAAACAAGAAGTGAGTTATTTCTAAAAAATTCCTTTTATCAGGTGGGGATTAAATTATTTTTATGCTGTGATGCCTGGGGCTGGGCCCCTTCTGAGATTCTACTAGAGATACTTAGCAATTCAAGTTTTCTCTGAATACATTTTCTGTTATTAAATGTCACTCACTTCAGCATTTTATCACGTTAGTGTAGCTGCCTAAGTTAGAATAATATACATCAAGAGAGACAAAAGAAATCCCATTATAGGCAGAGAATTCTCTCTTGGTGTTCCTTTACATTCACTTATGTGCTCTTTTGGAGATGACATTATGCAGACTATGAGAAACTTCTTTTTTCTATCATATAAGACAAGAACTCAGGGTTTTCTGATGTAGTAGATGAGTAGTAGGACAAAAAGAGAATAGTCTTGTTCCCAAACAGTGTTTGTTACATTTTGGAAATGTTAACATAAGATGGTATGCTGCTCTTGGTTTAGATGGGTGATTCATGAAGGACAGATCTGTTAATGCCTATTCAAATATTAGACTAAAGCTTTCAGGACAAAAAACATAATGTCTTCTGTGAGCATTGATCTGTCTATCATCCATTTACCTATCAACTATCTATTTTCAAAATTTGAGGATGCTGGATAGCTTACAATAAAAAAGGCGAATGACATAGGGAGATGTAAGCAAAAAAGGGATCTTGGCTGATAAGAAAAACAATTCAGCAGACATATCAAATATAACAATATGAAAGCCCCCTCCAAATCAATCCCCCCCCCACTCCTGGCTGCCAAACCAACCTATCCCAAAGCCTGGGAAAAAGCAGACATTTAATAGTTGTTTGAATATTACAAGATTAGGAACTGCACAAATTTCTGTGGGGACATTGTTTCAACAGAGAAGGCCTGCTTCCTAGGTCCCACAAAATGATCCTGCATAATCAGTGGGATTTGGAACATAGGCTTTTTGCTTGATTATATTGAATAGACAGGAAAAATTGGAGACAGTCTCTCAGAAAAACCAGGTTCTATGCCATGAAGGGCTTTAAAGGTGGTAACTAGCACTTTGAATTGTACCTAGAAGCCAACTGGCAACCAGTGCAGCCTACAAAACAATGGAGTCAAGTGACCATTACACAACACTCTCAACAACATCCCATTCTGGACCACCTGTAGCTTCCAGATATTCTTCAAGAACAGCCCCACGTAGAGCATATTATAGTAATTCAATTGTGAAATGTACAGAATAATTGAGAGACACTCCATCTCTCATTTAGGCAGTTAAATGAAGTGATAACACTGTTTTTCAAAGTTTAGCTATTGTTTGTGGCAGATGAGCACAGTTCAAAGTGGAGCTTGTGTTGATATTACCATATCTGAATGTTCAGGTAGCCTCTGAAGAGCTATGTCACAAGAATTGTCAAAGGGGAAAAGCTAATAAAATCCCACTAGCCAGGAGACAGTACCCAAGACTTCTGAAATATTGAAAATAGTTCATTTCTTAAGAGATAATATGCAAATTAAGAAAATTTACTTCAGTTCCAGGGGAAGGAAGGAATGTAAGAATATATTAGGAAATATATGAGATATCCACTTGGTGCATGCCAGTCTGTTACCAGGGAGGATAGAGGGAGGGGGGGTCCTTTGGTTACCTCATAATAGCATGCAATCCCAAGAAAAATCAATTTATTTCAGGCTTTAAGTGTGTACCCCACCTGTTCAAAATTACATCTTGCCTTTGAAATCAGATTTCTGTACTGTCATGCCCCATATATCTTTGGGTAGATAGATAGATAGATAGATAGACAGACAGACAGACAGACAGACAGACAGACAGACAGACAGACAGACAGACAGACAGACAGACAGACAGACAGACAGATAGATAGATAGATAGATAGATAACCTATATTGTCATTTTTTACTGTGGGCACAATGGCACACATTAAAAATGAAATTTAGTTGCTTGCTCTCAAAGTGTACACATCATAATACACATTAAAACATACTATATACAACATATGTATAGTCCTACACCAGTGGTGGCGAACCTATGGCACGTGTGCCAGAAGCGGCACTCGGAGCCCTCTCTGTGGGCACGTGTGCCATGCCCCAGAGATGGCAACCGTCCTTCTTCAACCAGCTGCCTGCTAACTCGCCGAGGTCCCACATGGCCAGATGCATCCCAGCATGGCTGGTTTCCCTCCCCCCTGTCCCATCCCTCCTGGCCTCAAATGCTCTCCTTTTCCCAGGCACGACCCACTGCAGCGCCTCCTCAGCTGTTGGCCATCTGTCCAGCTTAGAGGTGGCTTCTCTGAAATTCTTGTGGTGGGCTGCAGAGCCCCAGAGTGCGCCGGTCGAGGGGCTGGCAGGCTGTGGCTGCTGACGGACACTGTTGGCCCCCATGCGCTCGCTGGCCTCTGTGTGCGGGGGCCGATGGTGTCAGGCAGCAGCTGCCCCGGCCCCTGCCTCGCTTTGCCCTGCGACAATGTTACCCCAGCCCTGCCTCACCTCACCCCGCAGGACGAGCCTCCTGCCCACTGCCCCAACAGCCAAAGACCCCCTGGATCTCCCCCAACCCTGCTCGGTCCCCACAGGCATCCCTCACCATGAGCAACATCGAGGTGACCATGCCCACCTTGGCCACACCCACCCAGTCTGCCATGATCACCACAGCCACGCCCACCCAGTGGGCCACGCCCACCTGGCACCCGGTGATAAATAAGTGGGTTTTGGGTTGCAGTTTGGGCACTCGGTCTCTAAAAGGTTCGCCATTACTGTCCTACACCCTTACATATAAGTAACATATAAATATTAATCACTGTCCATCTTGAATATATAACGGAAGGAGGAAGCTTTAGCGTTCACAAGGTTAATACTGTATAGAACAATCTGTGACTGAATCTGGATGTTCTGCTTCGGATACCACAAAGTCTCCTCCCAGAAGGTAACAAAGAAAATAGGTCATGAAGAGGATGTGTAGTGTCCCAGACAATCTTGCGGACCCTGCTCAAGCAATACTTATGTGCCATGTCCTGGATGGAAGGGAAGGAACTGCCAATAATCTTTTCAGCCATCCTCACCACTCTGTCCACTGCCTTCCTGTCTGAAGCAGTGATGCTACCAAACCAGACTGTGATGCTCGATCAACCCTCTGTAGAAGGACAGGGGAAGGAAAATGTGCTTTTCTCATGCAATGCATAAAATGCATTGCATAAAATGCAGGCACTGCTGTGCGTGCTTCACCAGTGTCTCGCTGTTGAGCAACCAAGCCAGCCTACTTGTTAACTGCACACCCAGGAATTTGATGCTGGTAACCAATGGATGGAAACTAATCAAGGAGAGAAGCAACCTAGAACTAAGGAGAAACTTCCTGACAATTAGAACAATTAACCAGTGGAACAACCTGCCTCCAGAAGCGGTGAATGCTCCAATACTGGAAGTTTTTAAGAAGAGACTGGACAGCCATTTGTCTGAAATGGTATAGGGTTTCCTGCCTGAGCAGGGGATTGGACTAGATGACCTCCAAGGTCCCTCCCAACTTTATTATTATTATTATTATTATTATTATTATTATTATTATTATTATTATTATTATTATTATTATTATTATTATTATTATTATTATTATTATTATTACTATCTCCACAGATGAATCATTAATGCACAGAGGAGTGTGGCTGTGCCTGCCTTTTCTGAAATTGAGAATGGTCTCCTTGGTTTTTCCAATGTTTAAAACTAGGCTGTTCTCCTTACACCAGTTCACCAAACCCTCAACCTCCTTGCAGTAAGCACCCTCATTGTCATCTTGAATATGGTTTTATAGTTAATTTTTTGGTGGCAGAAAGCAGATCACAGCTAAATTTATTTCCAGTCTTTTTCTTCTTTTCTGGGGTTTCATATCAGGATTGGAGGCAAACTTCATCTTTTGGGGGGAGAAGGCAAACTTAATTTTTATCCTGATTGATCACTATAGAATAAATAACAATAATAGCAGTTATTAAGGAGTGATTTGGGGCCAGTCATTCTCTCTGTCAGTCTCGGGCAACAAGCCAGTCAATCATTTTCTGTTGTGACCAATGGATCAACACATGGTTGATTCAAACAAAAAAGCACACTCTGCATTTGCAGGAAAATACTAGGAAGAAAAAAAAATAGAGAATATTAAAGGATATCTTTGCAGTGGTGGTGCCTTCAAGGCATTGTTGATTGCTGGAGTCTGCCTGATAAGTCCCTGCAATTTTCATGGCAAGATTTCAGAAGTCGTTTGTCTTCCTAGGACTGAAAGACTGGAACTGGTCCAAGTCACCCAGCTGGCTTTGTGCCTAAGGCAGGACTAGAATGCACAGTCTCCTTTTCAGAGCCTGGTCCTTTAACTACCATATCAAAAAATATCTCCAAAAGATATCTTTAAAAGATAAATTAACAATGTCTAATCAAAAAGAAAATAACAACAGATATGCACATAGGTAGAAACTATTCAGGAGCAGTCTGAAGGTTTTGAAAAGTGGGGTTGGGAATTGCATTTGGCCTAGGGTACATATTGTCCACTTTACTCCAAGACATTGATTAGAACAAGAAGATAGGAATAATAAACACATATAAGCAGCAAGGTCCCTTTCAAGTTGAATAGTCTTTCAAGACTATAGCCTCCTTCATTTCCCCACTGTAAGCAGAGTAAATGATTATTGGACTATTGGTTATTGTTATCATTATTACTAACAGTGCTACTGTAATTGTTCTAGTGATCTGCAGTCAGGCATAGCAGCGAGAGGATTACAACTAGAGATGGTTCCAAATGATAAAATCTAAGCAGATTGTAAGAGCTCCAAAACGTTTTTTTTTCTGAACTGGATGAATTTATCAGACAACAAATGAGATTCCTTCAAAGTAAAGGCACGGTGGTGAGTATTGGAGTAATTGTGGAAGGGCAATTTTTCAAACCAGTAATTCCTGCTGACACTTTGGTTCTTTGAGTGGATAAAATCAGTGGATGCTCTATTAAGAACACTTAAAACTTTGGAGCAAGGGTATGAAAACCTGAATTCCATGATCATCTTATTGGAAAATTTGTATGACCACCCATCTTAAGCAAATAACTCTGGGTAACTAACAAAACCAATTTACAAAACAAATAAGCAAGTTTAAAAGATTGGGGGGGGGGTTGACATTGATATTGTGAACCATCCAGAGTTGTTTTAGTACTGGATAGTGGCTAAATACAATATACAAAATCTGAAGCATCTGTCATATTACTCACAATTGAATAACAGAGTTGAAAGAGACCTTGGAGGTTTTCTAGTCCAACCTCCTATATCAACCCTATATCATTTCAGATAAATGGTTGTCCAATCTCTTCTTAAAAACCTCCAGTGATGAAACATCCACAACTTTCCCCAAGCAGCAGTTACTTTCGATTTCCCCCAAGCTACCCCTCCTCCCATCCACCCACCCCATAGTTCAGGGCATGGTATCAAAGCACAAGTGAGTGTGAGGTGGCAGCTGACACATACTCAATTCCTGAAACCATTCTTAATATGTTTTAACCTCCAGTCCCCTAATCATCTTTGTTGCTCTTCTCTGCACTCTTTCTAGAATCTCAACATTTTTTTTAATATTGTGGTGACCAAAACTGAATGGAATATTCCAAGTGTAATCTTAGAATAGAATCTCTGAATGCTTCAGTATTCCTTTACTCTGGAGTAGCATGGGAAGTGAAGGAATCCACAGTCTTTCAAGACTGTTCAATCTTCATTGAATTTTTTTAGCATTTGAGTAGGGCAGTTGTTCAGAAGAGGGGGAGGAAGAGGGGGAGGAGGAGGAGTGAACTTTTAGGTTCCTAGTAATTAGTTCCAAAAAGAAATAACTTGATAGAAGCAATATCTTGTAGGAAATATAGTTCTTCCCATTGCTTTATCCTGTGAGTTGAATATGAAATACTGGAGAAGGGATTTCTGTATTATCTACTTGGATTGTGCCAAATACACACACAACACTCTTGATCTGGCAGATCTTCACATTTTGAAAGCATAAATATCTAGTGGGTGGTCAAGGGAGAAATGTTATTTAATGCCTTCTCAGTTTAATGATTTATGTGTGAGAGAATAGCTACATAGTCACTGAGTTTATCTATCAGATTCATCTTATGCTCTTATAACTTAAGAAGCAATGTGCGTCCCCAGAGATTTCTTTAAGTTTCCAGCCAAGCTAAAACTGCAATCCTGGTGAAAAAAATCCAGAATATATATTTTTGTGCAGAAATATTATAAATGCTTTCCCATATTCCTGCAGAAAGTTGCATGCTAGACTGTATGTACTTGCTTTTCAGCAAAAAGCCCATGGTGCTCTGAGCCTGGTTGCTTTCTTGCAGACGTTTCATTACCCAAACTTGATAACAAAATTAGTACCATACTAATAAGGTATGAGCTTTGTTTGTATTCTAGTGGCTTGCCTTGTCAGTGATGGTGGGAATGGTTATATGCAAAAAGTAAAAACTCTGGGCACCGGGCACTGTTTGAAAATAAGTTCCATTTAATAAAGATGCATAGTATTTGCATTAAGAGATTAATTTTACCTGTTTGCAACTGAATCTGTTGACAGTTTACTTGTCAGAAAACAGCTGTGTATATTATTCTTTGGCAAGTATATATAGATACTACATACAAAGAGTCTATTTCTTTATCATATTTTATTACATATACAATGGTATATATCATAATGCATTATGTTGTCTATAGTAATAACACATTTTTTCCACATACAGCGCATATCATTCTCCAAAAGAGCCTAATTTTGCCAATCAGTTATGCCAGCGTAGAAGATTGTAGAAGATTCTTAGATCTTTACCTTGCTTTAAAAAGTTTTTGAAATTTTCTATTTTAATTTGGAGTAGGAGATTTGGAGCATTGGTTCCATTCAACATTTTTCTAAGTTTCTTACTTCTTCTTCTTCTTCTTGTGCCATATCCGTTATCGGACGTTGGCGATCATGTTGGCGATTCTGTTTTTATCAGCAGCCACACGAAAAAGTGCTGCTGAGTTTTGTCCAAACCAATCCCTTAGATTTTGAAGCCACGATGTTCTTCTTCTGCCTGGACCTCATTTGCCTTTAATCTTTCCCTGGAGGATTAAATGGAGTATGCCGTATTTTTCTGGGTGTTGTATTACATGTCCAAAATATTCTAATTTTCGTTTTTTAATTGTTTTGATGATTTCCCTTGGCTTTCCCAGGCGGCTTATCACCTCCTCATTTCTGATCTTGAAGTTTCTTACTAGATAATTTAAACTGTCTAGTAAGACTAAATTATCTGGTTCCTTTTCAGTCAGGGTTCAGACCTGGGTATTGTACAGAGATAGCATTGGACATACTTTTGGATGATCTCTGGCATTGGTGGGATGGTGGTCGTGTGTCCACGACCTTATTCAGTGCTTTTTTTGTAAAAAAAAAAAAAAAAGGTGCTGGAACTCACACATATCATACAACCCGCCTTGCCTACCCTACAAGGTTCCATCCAAAAAAGGTGCCGGAACTCCGTTCTGGGCGTTCTATGACAAAAAAAGTCCTGAGTCCTTATTTGACTTCTCAGCAGGTTTCAATACCATGAAATCCTTCTGGGGCGACTCAGAGGATTAGAGGTGGGTGGCATGGCGTTGTACTGGTTCATTTCCTTTCTATGATGTCAGTCCTGTTAGTGGTGATTGGGGAGGAGAGATCCTCTCTTTGACCCTAACAATGTGTAGTGCTGCATTGGATCAATGCTTTCCTCTCTCTATTTAACATCTAGACGAGACCACTGGGTGACCTCATCTGTTGCCATTAATGAAATATCATACAATATGATGATACTCAATTGTATACCTCCCACCCCAGCAAATTAAGCGATGCTGTGGATATCCTATCCCAGTGCCTGGGGATAGACCAAGGGTCCCCAACCTTGGCAACTTTAAGACCTGTGGACTTCAACTCCCAGAATTCCCCAGCCAGCATGCTGGCTGGGGAATTCTGGGAGTTAAAGTCCACAAGTCTTAAAGTTGCCAAGGTTGGGGACCCTGTGATAGACTACAACAGGCTTCAACTGAACTCTGGTAAGACTGAGTGGCTTTGGGTTTTGAGTGGCTTTGGTTTTAGTACTTTACCATCTTTGTTACTGTATGGGATTGTACAGCCCCAAACAGATCCTGTGCGCAATCTGTGGGTCCTCATGGACACATAATTCCTATTCAAAAAGCAGGTGGCAGTGGTGGCTAGGAGGGCCTTTGCACAACATCTGTTTGCCTGTTGTGCCTGTTCCTAGATCAGGAGGAACAATACCTGCCCTGGTCACCTCTTGGCTAGACTACTGCTATGCACTCCAAATGGGGCTGCCCTTGAAGAGTACCCAGAAACTTCATCAGGAGCAAAATGTTTCTGACAGAACACAAATCACATGTTTACTTTGTGAGCTGCATTGGTTTCCAATTCAAGATGATGGTGTTGACCTTTCTAAGCTCTTGATGGCTTGGGGCCAATTATTTAAGGGACTGTCTTTCCCCAATTTCATTAGCCAATCTACCAGATACAGCAGGAAGGTTCCATCACCTCAGGAGCCCCATTTGCTTCCCTGGGTGGTGGGCCTTTTCTGCTGTGGCACCCAAAAAGTGGAATCTTCTCTTCTCCGAGGTGAGGTTGGCCTTATCACTGTTGAGTTTCAGAGGTCCTTCAAGAGCTGGTGGTGCCATAAGGCTGGGGAACCCAGGGGATAAGTTAACATCTCTTTGTCTATTATTCTTTTATATTTTGTTTTTATACGTTTTAATGTATTTATTAACTACTGGTAGCTCTGCTGTATTCCACCCAGAGTTCTATTTGTGAGATAGATGGCTAAATAAATTGGTATAATAAATAAATTGGAGGCTGCTCTATTTTTCCTTATTTTTTTCTTTATCCCTGCAATTTCTATTTTTTTTAAAAAAAAAAAATGAAACAGAATACTGTATTTCAAAACCCATGAAGATATCTCACTGAAACTTTTTAAGCTTAATTTCCTCTAAAGAATCTATTTACCAGTCCAATTTTGCATCCCATTATGGCAAATATGCTTCTTTGTTATATCCACATTCAAAAAGAATTGTCAGATCTACTCTCAATGTGCTTCAAATAAAATCTTGCTACCTTTGAACCTCAAGTTTTGATTAAATCATGCTATGTTTGAATTTCAAATTTGAATTGAATCTTGGATGATTCTCATACCTGTATCAATTAAAACAATATCTATAATTGCTGTTTATTTATTAGATTTATAATTTCACTGTCCAAAGCGACTCTGTTCAAATTTGGCAAAAATATCCAAAAAGGACTGAAAGAACTTTTATTTACAGATGGTCCCCATTTGCTTCATGCATATTTCAGTGCATCATTAATAGAACATAACATAGATCAATGCTAAACAGAACTTTGCTGCAATTTAAAGTGCTAGTTTTAACCCATAAAACCTCTATTGAGTTATCTGCAGGATGGCACAACCCTGTTAGAATCAGACTGAGCTGAGGTTTTAAATAGAGCTTTTCCAGAGGTCTTTTGCAGTCTGACACCATGTATTATTCTGACACATTTTAATGTATTTGTAGATTTTTGTTTGTTTGTTTGATTATTATTGTGATCCTCTAAGAATCTTCTATGACTGCAGTGGGATATAAATTTCGTAAAGAAATAAATAAACCACATCTGCTCCCTCATAAAGATGAAATCTTTTATTTTATTAGCAAAGATGATGACAAATAGTTAAAAATTAGGTAGAGAAATTGTGAACTCATAATAGTTGCGGTAAAGGGGTCTAAAAGGTTATTAGGTTCACCATAGACCAAAACAGTTTCTCAGTAAATTTTAAATGAAACTTGAATGAACCTTGTCTAAGTGTACATTTCTGTATCTATCATGCACAATTTCTCTTGTTTTCCTGACAATCAATATTTTTAATCAAAATTTTATGACAAAATATTTAAACTTTCCTCTAAGCTATTCATTCTTTATTCTGAGGCATAATATTGTTCAAAGAAGAAAAACATATGAATTCTCAAATTTTAATCATGCTAGAAATATTATTGCATTCTTTGATCAAGGAGCTATGTTAACACAGCTCTACTACGTTAATGATATAGTCACAAAGAAATTTGTTTTTTTAAAAAACATAATGTATTGAAAAAGTATTTTCCAGGTGTATTGAAATATGATTTAAAAATGCTTGAGATCTAATTACATTAATGAGCTGGTCTCTAAATGTCTTTCAGAAGTCATCCTCAGAAGGATTAAGGGAGAAGCAAGTGGAATCTTGCTTATCGTCCTTGTTCCCTTAGTGTTGATCTAGAAGTTTGAAAAAACTTTCTGAAATTGTCCCAACACGATGATTGCTCATGTTCAGAATACATATGGATATGTACAGGCAATCTTATATGTTCTTTATGTAAATCATATTGCCTCATTTTTATCTATTAGCAGAATGGGTTACAAATAGACAAGATAATTCCTGCCTTTAGGTTTATGACCTAAAATGCATTATATGAAAGAAGAAGGGTTGGGAAGGGAAATGGAAAAAAAAAGAAGCAGCTTGGAAACAGTGGTATCTTATACGGGATGGGAACAAAAAAAAATCAAGATAGTAGTTATGGCTGCACAAAGTACCTTGTACTTTATAGACACATATAAAAAGAAACGATGCATTGGTCATCCTTCTTTATTTGCCATCTTGATCTATTTTACTCCGTCTATTGCCCCAGCTGAGCTGTTCAGGGGCAAAGTTACAGTTCTTCATATAACTAGTTGGGATGAAAGCAATTCAACTCATATGATGGATAGCAGAAAACAGAAGCTTCCTTCTCAGCAGAATATGGAAGAAACTGGGTGTTGTTGAGGTATACGCGATCCCACCTGGAGTACAAAGTAGAGGTGGGCACATAACAAATTATGTAATGGATTCCGTCAGATGTTGCATTTGTTTTCCGCTCTGCTTTTATGAATCCAATGTTCTGAATTTTTAAAAGGAATGTTTGAAACAGTTTTAACTATATTTGAATATGTCTTAATAGATGTGCTGGTTTTATTCATTCTTTTCCAATTGGGCATTTTGTGAGTGTGTGTATCATATGCCGTCTTGTTAATCCAGTTTAGTGGAAAGGCAGAATATAAATAGAGTAACAGTAACTGAATGACTGACTAAGCAGGTGTGAAAGTTCATGGTCCTTCCACCTGCCGCTTCAGCACTTACTTCCAGTTATCCCATGGTACTTTTACTCTCTCATAGCTTTCATGATTAAGGTGGGAAAAGACCCTTAAATTAAAGTTTGTGAACTTCATGACCCTCCAAATAAAAAATCTCTCAGAGGAGGTTTGTTGGTTTGTTTGTTTTTTCTGAGTAGAGAATGTTAGTTTGAAAGAGCTGTCATCTTGTAAATAATAACAATAATAAAAATGCTCAAGAGAGGAAAATGAAACGTTTTTCTCTTTGTTATTTTCTGTTATCATAGATGGAACTTAAGAACATGGGTCAGTGAGTAAGGATGACTTTGGTTGCAAAAATCTGCTTTTCATTTTGTGTTGTCCTGAAGCCTGAGGCGAGACCAGCTATGTGTACTCAGTTAGCTGCTCTCAGAACGCTTGATTAGATTGTGCTAATTATGGCACGGAATGAGGCAAAGAGTCACAGTTAAGCTGCTGTAGTTAAATATCACAGCATTCACCTTCTGCTCTGAAATTCCCAATGAACTTACAAAGCATTAACTTAACTTTATCGCTTGCTGAAGGATTAACCACCCATCTTTGATGCACCAAAGGAAAACTTACATGGAAAAGTATAAAGTGGTATTATTTCATATATTAAACAGCAGGAATACTGGTTTGGTTGTGAGATATAAATTGAATCTGTTGTCTATGATCCATCTCTGACAAATACCACCTGTATTTGTTGACACAAGTGGAATAAAAACACTTTCAATAGTTACAAGACCTGCACATGACACACTCACATCTGACCCATCACAAGACCCACTGACCACATGAAGCCCTTATAAATAGACCATCACTTGCACTGAAATTCCCTAAACTCTGCTGAAGATGTTACCTAGCCTGGTAATGAAACATTTGGAAACCAGCCCACAAGCTCAGAGAACAAACCTTCACCCTCACTTTCAATAATTTTTAAAACTCAGGATTACAACAGAGTTTAGAAAGTTATTGAAAATGTTTAGAACCACCTGTCATTAGTGCTCTTGCATGTTTCAGAGCATTTTCCTTGAAATAAAAAAATGAAGCATTGCACTCCTAAAATATATCAAATGATTGTGGAATGAATACTATTATTTAATCAAAATACGTAGGGGAAAAATTAACCAAAGAGAAACCATAATGATTTAGAAAAATATTGAAGTCCACCCATATTTACAATGCAATGTCTTGCCTTATTCTTTGTTTGTTATTCTTTCCTCTGTTGATTTGCAAAGTTTCTTGAGTTTTATTTACTACAGTAAATAAGCTGAGGAAGAAAGACATCTTGAAAGAATATTTGGACTGTAATCACGTAACTCAGCTGTATCTCAGAGTATATGAAACTTGATTTTCTTTTTAAAATCTTATCCCCATGCTTTAGTCCCAGAGGTCCAGAACAATGTATAAATATTGATCCTTCCCATCCTGATTTTGGTTAAAATACATAATGTAAAAGGAGAGAGAGACAAGAAAATTCAGACACTATTTTTCAAAATTACACTGCAGTTATAATAAAAATCAGCTGGGACAGAAACAAGTCAGGATGCAGGCTGGAATGACTGACAGCTAGCTGGAAAGACACCAGCTGGTTGAAATGGAATGACCCTGTTCCTCTTTTCTGTCACTGCTGTACAATCTGTTGCAATGGTTGCCACTGAATACCAGACAAAAATTTCCTGGCAGATATCAATATCTGGGCTGCTGCCCAAAAGCCCTGTATCAGTGAAGGATCCATTGCTGATACTTGTACCAATCCCATCTTAATATTTATCTATAATACTTGAATATATAGATAAAATTATAATATTTAATATAATATTAAATTTATAACTGAATTTATAATATTTATTTAAGTTTTACAACACATATGTCTACAATACGCAGCACTGAGTAGAACAATGTTGCTGCTGTTGTGATTTTGCTCTCTATTTTCTTCCAAATAATATATTTTCCAGGTAAACCTTTCAGGAGACACTGATGGAGAAAGGCTTCAGAGAGGCAATATGCTAAATTCTCTTCTGATTGAAAGCTAGCCATATATACATGATGTAAGCTATCACTTATGAAATTCAAAATAAATTGTATGTCTCAAGGCAGAGAACGTGCATCTTCTAGATTTTGTTTTATTACAATCCCTTCTGGCTATTGTCTGGTGGAAAGAAACTCAGGTTCAGTAATATCTGGGTGGAACCAGGCTCTTTATATCTAGTTAAAGAAGAAGGAATAGTTAAGAGGAAAAGAGGTAGAGAAATGCAGAGCAATTTTGATGGAAATGAAGAATGGTTTCAGGAATGGGAGAACAGAATGAAACCAGGTGCCTCCAGCAGAGGGTATGGGACTAAAAATGAAAGTGGTGAAATAATTTGGAATGAAACTGCTGAGGGAATGCTTGAAGGAGCATTTCTGAGATCAATATGGGAATAGTAGTGATAGGTTAAAGAGTAAAATAGAGATGAATCCTATAAATAGGAAAAAAAACATCACGAAAAGGAAGTAAATGCTGGGTTGAGTGTTTCACAATAAATGACAAGAAGTGCAGCTGAAGAAATTCTAAAATATATGGGTGGCTTTTTTATGAAGTGAACTTGTTTGAAGACTGCATATTGCATGATGATTAGAAGAATACCAATTTTCATTGCTCATGTAAGATTTTCGATTGAAATGATACAACAGGTGACAGAACAAAAATGGGGAAGTGTAGTATGGTTTTATGTTGTGCAATTAATGAAGGCAAATATACATGTCTCAGGATAATGTTGCAGTATCCAATTCACTGGTAAGAGAAAAGTTCCCTGAGGATGGGCTCCAGCACAAGTCCAAAAGCTCAGAAGACTAAACCTCTGGTCATGGAGACCAACCCAGATTGGATTATGTTGTGCAAGTTGTTGTTAGTGATATACAGAGATTTGCTCTTCAGCAGATTAAGAACTGTATAAATGTGTGAAAATAAGTTTATTCTGCATTTGTTGGTTTAGAGAAAGTGGATGATGAAGTGGGTGATCATTTTTGTGACAAGGGAAAGCTATCATTTCATAATGTATGGAAGAAGAATGCTTTGGCTTACTATTTCTTTCTCTTTTTCTGTATTCTGCCTAAATAATTCTTACACCAAAAGGGATGAGTTTAGGATTTAATACAAATCATGGTAAGCAATCTGTAGCAGTTGATATATTATGAACTGCAACTTATAGCATCTTTAGGAAGCAGGGCAACAAGCAGAAAGCTGCTTGGAGATATTATTCAGCAATATCAAGAGCCTTCATTTCTACCTCTGATGTGGACTGTCAAATTTGCTATAATTTTAATATACTGTGATGGGAGACAAGTGGGGAAGTCAAGGAAATGTCCAATCCAAAACACTGGTTTAATGCAAAATTTAATTAGAAGAAAGAAATTAATCCACACTAGTGAGACTTATAATGTTACAAGTATTAATTAGTTTCTTCAGGGCTAGACAAATATTTCTTTAGCTTTTTAGTTGTAGTTATTAGAATTCAGCACCTGCTTAGGTTGGAACCTTACTAAACCATCAACATAAAAAGGTGAGAATGAAAGGTAGAAAAAATATGTAGGTGCCAAGAATAGCAGGGAACTGAACTTGATTAGAAAATGTGGCTTTCAAAAGCCCAAAATTTTAAAAAGCACCCTTTATTAAACTATCAGTTAAAGATTAGTTAGAATATTTGTAATCAGTTGCAAAGAAGAGGGGCACTCAACATAGTTGAACAAGGTATAATGTTTATGAATGATTTTCAAGTGCATGTTGTTTTGGTAAAGAAGAAACTCTGAATGTTTCTGTGTTTAGCATTTTTGACATTTTGAAATAGTGATGAGAGTTGGTATCATTTTCTTTTTTAAAGGGTAACACATTTAAATGGATTGAAAATGGCATCTCTGTGTCACATGTGCTATGTTTCAAGGTTTATTTAACTGTTGATGGCTCACTTTGATTTTAGTGCCTTATGAACCATCAGAAAAGTATCCTTAAATAAAGGTCTACTCCAGGGGTCTTCAAACTTGGCCCTTTTATGACTTGTGGACTTCAACTCCCAGAATTTCTCAGCCAGCATTGTCCACAAGTCATAAAAGAGCCAAGTTTGAAGACCCCTAGTCTATTCCAACAATCATAATAGCTCAGTTACTATATTTGCGGACATCCATTCTTTCCTTTAACTAGAGATATTAGAATAACGCCAAAAGAAAACATTTTTTTCCTTTCTGCTAACTAAAACCACTGCATTTGATGCTTTTATTTTCTTGTCTATAGCCAGTTGCTGCTCCAAGAAATTCAACATAAAGACTTGAGCAAACTCCTCCTTTGCTATTTAACATTAAGAAAAGGAAAGTTATTATTTGTTCAATAGTTTAGTCAGCCACCTCTCCAGCTCAATTTATCTGATTAAAGATAAAAGAGGTTGCCCTATAGGCCAGCTGTGGATGTATTAGAAAAAAGGTTTTATGTGTGTGTGTGTGTGTGTGTGTGTGTGTGTTTTATGATGCACCCGGTCAGCCCAAATAATGGGAAGAAGAAATCTTTTGCCTATATCAGCCCCAATCTAGGGCTACCACAGGCAGCAGTCACTATTGCGACAATCATTTTTATGTTACATTTTGATTGCTAACAAAGAGTTAAAGGGAAGCTGGTATAGCTATTTCAAGCTCCTTAGCTCTCATCAGCCAGCTATACCCTTCTGAAATTTGAACCTGGGCTGCTTTGTACCTTAGGCAGCTATGTTGATCTTTAAGCCACCAGCTCTTTCTCACTTTGTCAGCTGTGTCAGGGAGGGAAGAGACCAGGGGAGGAGATATGTAAGTGTTTTTTATGATGCACCCGGTCAGCCCAAATATGGGAAGAAGAAATCTTTTGCCTGTATCAGCCCCAATTTATATAAATATATATTTCAAGTCAAGCTCAATTCCGGGTGGCTAGATGAAAATAGCCATAGTGTTTTATTTGGAACAATATTTATTTTTTGCTTCCCAACAGCTCTGAAAACTCTAAAAAAACAGCTCCATCAGTGGAGGTTTTTAAGGAGAGATTGTCTGAGATGGTATAGGTTCTCCTGCTTGAGCAGGGGGCTGGACTAGAAGACCTCCAAGGTCCCTTCCAGCTCTATTCTATTCTATTCTATTCTATTCTATTCTATTCTATTCTATTCTATTCTATTCTATTCTAAAGTTTCCTTGAAGTCTGTTTCCAAGTCTTATCCAGATTGCACTCATGTTTTAAATATTATTTTATGATGGAATAAATGTACTTAAAAAGACATTGTGTCAGGAATTAAGTTCCTTTAATGTAAGAAAGTAAACTTATTGTGTAAGGAAAGCTAAGAATCCGCTAAGACAAAAAAAAACTATGAAAAATAGCCCCTTGACTTAATGACTCTGTGAGATTGTAGATGGCCTATTCTATTTTCTTAAGTTTTTAAAAACAAAAAGTGTCTGGTTGTGAAAAAAGCAAAGGGTTATGAAAAGCTAGATTTAATAATTTAGACATAGCACCATATCTAGTGTACACTGACCACATTTAGGTACTTCAATAGTAATAGTAATAGTAGTAAAGCCAATAAATACATATCAAATAAGTTCTGTATATTAATTTATTTATTCAATTGATTTAATATTATATCTTATTATTTAATAGTTAATAATGCTTTAGCTATGGTGGTTATGAAAAACTAAAAACCACATTCCCCACTGCTTTAAAGCAATTATTTCACTTAAGACCTTATGTCAAACACCCAGGATTGTACAGTGATAAAATTCTCTAGAAACTCTAAAACGAGATTTGAGTTTCATTTTAAAGTTTGCTCATGCACCTCTTTGTCTGCAGTGTTGTTTTGTTTTGGAAAGCAAGTATTTCTACTTTTCTGGTGTTTTAAATAAATCATCCAGACCTTACTTGTAATTGCTTGAAGATGTTTAAGTTGTTCAATGTTCACAATGAGTTGAGAGCCTCGGTGATTTATTAGGACCTTAAAATGTGACTCTCAGCAATAAGACTTTCCTCTTTCTCACTTGGTTCCTATGCACAGTTTGAAAACTTTCCTGCACTGAAATATGTTCTGCAGATTTCTTGAAATAGCCACATGTGAGCTCTTCAGGATTTTAATAGTAACTAGACAATTCATGATCCATTAGGTCATCATTTCAGAGACATGATCCATTCACAAGAATCCAGCCTCCCTACTTTAGATCTGCAAGTTTATGTTACTATAAAGGTTCTAATAAAGGTAGTTTTAGTTTTACACAGTGTCTGTTTCTTAATCTGGTCTACCTTAAGGTGCTAATATCAGTCTTGCAAGTCTCACTGTAATTCTCCTTCCCCCTCTTTTATCTTCAAATGAATCAAGTATTGGAGAACTGTCTGAGACATTTTTGAAAACCACTTTCTTGTTCTGGGTTAAGCCTTGTTTTTCTGATCATTGCCTTGGTAGCAGATCTTCCTTTATTACTTCAATGTCATCCTCTAGTCCAGCAGTTCTCAACCTGTGGGTCGCGACCCCTTTGGGGGTCGAATGACCCTTTCACAGGGGTCGCCTAAGACCATCAGAAAACACATATTTCCGATGGTCTTAGGAACCAAGACATCGTTCCTCTATCCGTCTCCGCACGGCTTCGAGCTGGGGGCCGTTGCAGCACTGGACTCGTTTCCGTCGAGCATCTCCTAAGGGAGGTTGTGCTGCTTCGCGGCCCTTTCTGTGGAGGAGGCTGAACTAAGCTCTGCCGGCGCTGTTGTCCTCTTGGCTCTCTCTCTCTCTCTCTCTCTCTCTCTCTCTCTCTCTCTCTCTCCCTGCCTGGGTGCTTCTCCAACCAGGCTGGGCGGAGCCGCCGGAGCGGCCTTCCTGCCCCTCCCTCCCCGGCCAGCTGGAGCCAGGCAGGCCGGCGACCTACGGAAGTGAGGCAAGGACAGGCGAGGCATGCAGAGCCCCGGGCGCGGTGGGTGAGTGGTCGTCGTCGTTGTGCTCTTGGAGAGCCCTTAGGGTTGGGGGTCACCACAACATGAGGAACTGTATTAAAGGGTCGCGGCATTAGGAAGGTTGAGAACCACTCCTCTAGTCTGTCTGCCTGCCTGCCTGCCTGCCTGCCTGCCTGCCTGCCTGCCTGCCTGCCTGCCTGCCTGTCTGTTTGTCTGTCTCCCTCCCTATTTCTCTATGCATGTTGACATTTTAACTTTGCAAATGTAAAGCTAATTTAACTTTGCACATATATATTTTGCATGTGGATATGGGTATATATGCCACAAGTATATAAACCTGTAGTTCACATGAAATTTTTACCAACTGTTATTGAGATTTTTTTCATCTGGATGGGATTTTTTTTAAGCCACTTTAGAGTCAAGTTGACAATATATGAACAATATAAGAATTCAGTGCAGATATACCCATGATATTATCAACTCGACATTAAAAACTCAATTTTATTATTTTTACAATAAAGTGAAAATACATCTGAGGATAATTTCTAAACAAAAGGGAATATTTATTAGATTTTTATCCTGCCTTTCCATCAGGGCTTTTTTTCCCATTTTTTCCTCAAACAATAAGATGGGTGGGGTGGGAGAGATTTGTTGGTCCACAATGTATAGCCCTGTGTTAGTGACACATTGTCTTTTTAACAGTTTTCCAAAGTTTATTTATGTTTGGTTTGAATTGAAGAACTTGGGCTTTCTTCATGCATTTTCCTCTAATCTAGTGGATTTGTAGGCTTTCCTGAGTCCTTCTGTGGGGCAGATGCAGAGTAGATTAAACTAGTGTTTTCCTCCTTATCATCAGCTGTTCTCTGCATATTACAATGATGCTCTCCTGAGCCTATTTATTTTCTCCTAAAATTTTCAAAATGTTTTTTTAAGAGATACAACTTCTGTTCACTGAATGTAGGTATTGCTAAATCAGGAGACATAGAGAGATGGATAGATTGGCCTGTCATGGTCATTTGAGACTCACTGACTTTTTTTTTTTTGCCCTGTATTTTATGAGCTGCTAAGATGGTGAATACTTTATTATTCAAGAGAGAGATGTTCTTTACATTTAAAACAAACCTCCATATCATGGTAAATATATACTCTATATTATTGTTCTGATGCAATGATTCAGTAATTTATTTAAGCAGTTCTGGCACTTATTTTGCTCATGATTCTGAATATTCTGAGTCAAATTTATTCATTTATTCCCATCCACCATTTTTCCTTTTACAATTACTTAATTTACAATTAATCAGTGGAATGGCTTGCCTCCAGAAGTTGTAAGTGTTCCATCATTGGAGGTTTTTAAGAAGAGATTGGATAGTGATTTGTCCAGAATGGTACAGAGTCTCCTACTTAAGGGGTTGGACTAGACGATCCCTTCCTACTCCATTATTCTAAGTTATAATTTTTTTTATTGCTGCTTGTGCCTTTGATTTTGCATAGTTCAACTAATGCAAACTCTTACGGTGTCAACACATTCCCTCTTCTTTATTAGCTATCTCCAAAAATGGCTGAAATAGGTGCATAGATAAAAAACACTGTGTGGAATGTGCTCCAAATAGAAAAGAAGAGCTAACTTTTAATGCTCACTAACCAATCTAAAGGACAGGTCATTATTGTATGAGAGAAACTGAATGGAAAAGGCAATGTCTAAAGCAGAGCTTTTCAACCTTTTCACCCATTGTACCACTTTTAGGATATGGCAACATCCGAGTACCACCAGTCGCCTAGCAAGGTGTCAAAAACTTGATGGCCCAAAAAAAAAAAGTGATAAAGTACAGGTAGTCCTTGACTTACAACAGTTCGCTTAGTGACTGTTCAAAGTTACAATGGCACTGAAAGAAGTGCCCCCCCAAGCCACAGCCGAGCAAGACAGCGCTCGGCAGCGCTCTTCCTCCTGTCCGAGGTTTTCATTGTTGTGAGCATTTCTGTTGAGGATTGGCAGTGGGGGTGGGGTGGGGGGATGTTTGATTTTTATTCCCCCCATCTGCCGGGTGGTTGCAGCAGGTTTTGGTCACTTCACATGACCCTGGGACACTGTGACTGTCATAAATATGAATCAGTTGCCAAGTGTCTGAATGTAAATCACAAGACCCTGGAGATGCTGCAACATTCCACCTGATTGGCGCTTCTTCTGGGCTCAGCAGAAGTGCCAGGATCAGTGCTGCTTTCCAGCTGATTGGTGCTTCTTTAGGGCTCAGCAGAAGCACCAGGATCAGTGCCGAGCTCCAGCTGGAGCCTGGCGCTGATCCTGGCACTTCCACTGAGCCCTGACAGCCCCAAAGAAGCTCCAATCAGCTGGAAAGAGGCACTGATCCTGGCGCTTCCGCTGAGCCCTGACAGCCCTGCAGCTCCAGCCATCTCTCGCTCAGGCTTGTGCGGTGCTGCCACCAGTTCAGCTCATTCCCCTCCCCCGCTACTTTTCTAGGATGGTCGCGTACCACCTGCCAGGTGCCAATGTACCACAGGTGGTACCCGTACCACTGGTTGAAAATCCCTGGTCTAAAGTATGAGGAAGATGTTCATTTAGAGTATTTTAAAGTGTTTTACCCATACTTTAATTATTTGTATTGCTTATGAATAGATGTAAGTTATCCAGAGCAGCAATTAAATAAAGCAAATTAATTTTTTTTAAAAAACAAGATCAATAGCAGAGGTCCAAATCAGACAGAATATGTACTATGAAGACACCAAGTCAACTCTTCTCTCAATATTTGAATTATGATAGCATGATAATTATGAAGGCATATGTAGCAAAGTACCCTATAGAACCGAATGCTAAACTGATTGAACATTCTATACATGTTCTAATAAGCTTTTTTCCTCCAATTATTTGGTACTATCTAGTTCTTAACTGGTTAATGGAAAAGTATTGAAAAAAGGACAATTACTTCTCTAGTTATACCCCATATTCTTGGATAGTTCAGGTTGAGGATGATTAATTGCTATTACACATATGAAAGATGATGGTGTATTCACCTCTAAAATAAGCAAAGATTATTTGTTTTTGATATTTGAATATTTCATGGAAATAGACCACATTAATACAATTTAGATCTTATTAATAATTGAAAAGAACAGAAAAGAAAAACTGTATTTTTCCAAATAGCATAAATATATTTCATTGTCGCTTGTCAAATATTTTCCATTTCTCTGCAATTAAATAGTTCTGTGCTAAAAACATTGGCAAATAAGCATTTCCAAACAGACACAGAGACTAAGGCTCTGTAATTAAAATTGCAAGTGAGGAGCAAAATATGTCGCTAGTCCAAAATTCAAGGTTTAAATATAGTTTGTCCAAGATAATTTTCAAAGCCAGCACTGTAAAGTAGGGAATTTCCATATAATGACTCTGTGCTTAGCTGCAGTTTCCAGTTGCCCTGGTGCCAGAACAGACTAGCAACCATTTTTGGATGTGAGAAACAGAGAACATAATTCTGTACTTACTCGCTCCCATTACAAATGTTGACTCTGGGTTCATTATTGTGTTGTGGGTTTTAAGTAGTTTTATTCTCCCTGAAATAGCACAAAAGGTACAACATTAGCATGCTCAATAGAAGGCTATTGGTTTGAAGTCTGGAAGGTTTTTTTTTTTAATTCAAATTTTCTTTTCCTGAGCTAGCTACTTTTCCTGGGCTTTTTTTTTAAAGTGCAGAGGCACACTCTTTCATCATTTTTCTGGTCATTCAGCTCATTCATACTGTTTGGTTGCTCTGTCACAAGAACAAGATGGAAACAGGTTCAGGGCAGACACAGACAAAGTGATGTTTTACTCACTTCTCTCCCAAAGCAAATTTGATTTCAGATATGCTTTTTTGCTGTAGTTTTCCTCTTCTAGTGCCTTGAGTGCTCTTGTCATGTCTGTTTACTTGCTTATAAGGTAAAACAAGCATTTCATTAGCTACTTTGCAAAAGAAGCAATGCCCTCTTGGTTGGTGGATAGATCTATATATCTAGAACACGGGTCTCAAACTTGCCGCGTCATGTGATGTGTTGTGATGTATCGCAACTTTTTTTGCATTGCCGGAGCTGGGGTGGGCGCGGCCTCCATATGATGCAACCGGCCCGTGGGCCAGTAGTTTGACACCCCTGATCTAGAAGCTCTATAGCTATCTATATCAACACAGAACTTTCCAGAGTCTTTGGAGACAATACTTGGGTAATTAACATGGATTATTCTAGTAGAATATTGGAAGTTTGTTTAATAAATTTTGTGAGATCCAATTTCACAAATAGATTCCAACTCACAATGATCTTGAGCTTGCTGCAAGTTATATTTATAATTAAATGAACACCACCCTTTGAATCTTTCCATTGCATTTACTAATGTATAAGCATAACTATACAGGCAAGGCCTTTTTCTGAACTCAAAACTTTCAAAAAATGCTTTATCAATGTATCTTAAGCTCAGCTAGATTTTCCCTAGACAAGCAAAATTATCAATTTTCTGAGGCTATGCCTGACTACAATCCTTTAAAAAAATATCCCCAGTTGTTTAACATATAATGTTATAGACTTAAAATAAAAAATGGTTTATTAAAGTTACAAATCTTCATGGTCTTGATATCTTTAATAAAACATTTATCTGTTAATAATGGATGCTGTTTCTACAAGTACTTTCAATAGGCTTGGTAGGAAGTGGAGAAAATGACCACTAAAAAGTACTGATCGAAGCTATTTCATCCTTTTCCCTACAATCTCTCCCCCATCCAAAATCAACACAGAAATATAATTAAACTGGTAAATAGTTTATCACTGAGACATGTTTAAAAAATTTAACATAATTAAGAAGTTTAGCCTTCAAGGCATGCAGCCAGAAAAAAATATCTCATGAGAGTATGAGGAGATATATTGTAACTTCCTAGCATATTGCATACAATAGTGAAGCACAGTCTGTTGCACCCAAGATGCACACATGTTCTTACCCAAACATACACAAAAAGACATCAGAATAATCTTGATGTTTTTAATGTATATCAGGGCAGGTGCAGTCTTAATATTTGTTAGCAAAAATGATCCAAACAGAATGATACTAAAGTATTATGGATGGATGATAGCATTAAAAATCTATGCAAAATTATTCAAATCACTGTGAAATTATAGAGTGGTTGTACAGAAACAATTCTCGTCCTCATGACTGAACTATGCCATAACTGCAGATGCCTTTTAAGTATCTTTTCCACTCTGCAATCAAAATTAACAGTATAAAAACAGTGCCAGCACCATCCTCCACTTTTCATGATGGGATTGCTTTCCTTATTATGGTTGGAAGCCTTAAATAAGATTTGGAAAGAAATGTAATTTCATAACCAATTTTCCTTTTCTGAAATGAATAAAGGAGAATATTTGTAGCTCAGAGTTTTAAATGAGGGCTCCTTGGTGCTCTCTGAGCTAATGAAATGTCTGCAAGAAAACAAGCAAGATCAGAGAGCAACAAGGACTCCTCCTTCTAAAATTATTTGTTGCAATTTCCAGCTAAGGAGCAGACAGCCTCAGTCCCCAAGGACTTGGGGGTGCGAACAGCAAAGAGAAACAAATAAATAAAAACACACCTCACAAGCATAATACATTTCTTTTAAAGACACTATGATGTTCTCCATCATTTGGGCCCAAAGAACAAAAGATTAAAACTGTTTTAATACACTTGGAAAGCTAAGGGGGTAAAAGCTTCCCATACCACAAGGGAAAGGGACTCAATTACATAAGGGGGGGCAGCACTGAGAAGGTCTGCTGCCTTGTCCACACACCTCCAAGAACTCAGAAGGTGAGGTGTCACAACAAGTCTTCCTATAATATCCAAATTTAATGAGCAGATTCTATTATAGTAAAGTCAACAACTGCTGGAGACTGGTACTATGAGGTATAAGCAAAGACATCTCCAAGGCAAACATCACAAGGCTTTGCAATAGCTGTAGCCATGAACCATTAAGAGTGCTAGGGAAGAGACTTATGGAGGACCATCATATTTTATTGAGATGAAGATGTTGGATAATTAGGCCCATTCATTAATTATAGCCAAAATGTATTTATATTTAGAGATAGGATGAACCAGAAGAAAGTCTATCAGTCTCCAGTCCATCTGCCTCTGACACTGACTATCTGGCTGATTTGGTTCTACTGCCTTCTGAACATCCCATTGACCATTTCTGTGCATCACCAGAAGTAATACTCCCTCACTGAGGATCCATGTATGTGCTGCCCTGCTTACTCAAACATACATGTAACTGTGGTTTAGTGAGTTTATTAATATTCCCCAGCAATTTCCTTCACCAAAACCCAGAACTTTCCCAATCAAGTCCAGCCAAGCAGGTTAATCCACAGAACAATGGCCAAATAGTCCACAAAGCAATTGAAAGTTTCTCAGACAAAATAACTCCACCAGATAAACTTAAATCCACCAAGCAAACTTAAATCCACATACACGAGAGCTCATAAGGCAAGAAAAGTCCAAAGTTTCCAAGGCACAATTCAATTCCAAACATGGTGTCAATCCAGAGTGAGGCAGGAATCACAACAATGAGAAAACACAGCTAGGAAACAACCACGTTCCCAGAAATGCCTCCATCCCTGTTGTGATAAATAGCCAGCTTCTGGTACAGCCCATAAAAATGGGTGGGGCTTTCTCCTCTTGAATAGTCTGGCTGACCTTCTCTGCTCCTACCTTTTCTCTGCCCTACTTGAATCAGGTGCAGAAGGCAGTTCCTCCTCCTCTTCGCTGGCTGGCTGCAACTGCAGGCTTTCCCCAGCTGGAGCCTCAGCCAAGTCCCTTCTGGATGGCTGATCGGAGCCATCAATCAACTCAGTTCCTGACATGCCAGGAATTGACTCATCCTCTCCCAAGCTGACATCTAAAGAGGTATCTGGGGAATTGTCCATTGTTCAGTAACAATGTATCTTGTTATTGAAGTTTCTGTGCATCACTGAAAGTAACCCTCTCTCACTGAGGATCCATGTATCTTGTTACTGAAGAAGAACTGCTTTGTTATCTTGTCTGAGATTTCTAATTGTTGTATAAGAGGAAGCACACTACAATCATAAACTCTTTTACTCTAAAAATTATTTGAAATAGTGGAAGTATGTCAAAATAACTAGTTCAGGGACAGTAGCCTTGCAACAAAAGGAAGAAAGAATAAAACTGTTCAAAATTAAATGAGTACAGCATACAATGCAAGTTTTTTTCTTCCAAAACTCAGATTTTAGGTTATCATAATATAAGGGAAATCAGATCCAGATTTCCATGGGGATACCTGTACATCTACTCATAAAGCATGATCCAATTATCACATTTAAAAATAGGATATAAAATTGTGGTGATTATTTAAAACTTTATACATTTTTTAAAAGTTTGGTTTATGTAAAGCACTTCTTGGTACTATATGCAATTTAAAACATTTGTATTATGTCTTATTCAGTTGCAATGGATGCTTCTAAAGTTACACAGTGGTTCGAGATTAGAGGTTAGAGATAAAACCTAGTAACACCTCTTTGTAAAAAGTTGAAAGTAGTTGATAAAATTGATGTTATTTTAATTCATTATGGCTATTCTAAAAATGGTTCCACTTCTAGGATGGAGCCACATTGCTTGGGAATGCTAAGAGGGTGCTGCAGCATTCCCTCCTTTCCCAACATGAGCTCCAGAGCTTTAGAGGTTTTCCAAAGGTAAGTGCACAACTGGTGTTGGGGGATGGGAAAGAGGATGTAGGACCTGATGGGGTGGGAAAAGAGATGCAAGGCTTGTGGGGACCCTGAAGGGTAGGAAGCAAAGCACAGGATGCTTCAGGGGTGGATGAGGTCTTGGAGGCTGGAGCAAGCTGCATTAGGGAAAGCAGAAATGGGAGTCATTTAAGTGAGGCGATTACATGATCACGTCGCTTAATGACCATCACAACTTGTGACTGTAATATGCAGGCTTTATAATGGTCGTAAGGTAAGGACTACATCTAATAGGTTATGATCACCCTGCTTTTGGAAATACAAATCAGGAGTTGGAATATAACTGTATTTTGGGCTAATACCTACAAAAATTTTGACAAGGCTCACTATCAATCATTGTATGATAAGAATGCATTATATTCCTCTTGGCAAAATCCCCATTATCTTAAATTATCAAGAACTATTAATTTGGGGGGAATGGGAGGTGTCTAAAATAATTATGGTAGGAAGGTAGCAACGTGGTAGGAAGAAATCCATAGTTGATTTGGAGCAATGGATTGTGTATGTATCTGGCTCATCAACATTTGCATTAATCTTTTTTTTCAAGCAAAGGGACAAAAAGAAGACTGACCAATACTATGAAAGTTTTTAGGGTATTTTTGTTTTGTTTTCCTTATTTCCTTCCCTTTTTTATTGCTAGGCTTATTAATTGTACAGTCGTGATCTTTTAATGCTGCTGCATGCATTCTTACTTTTTTAGTCAACTGCTTTAGTATAATTAATTTACATAATTTTATTTCATATTTTTTAAAAAATGTTCACTTAAGAGACTGAAAACAAAATAAATAACAAGAAGCTTAAAGGCAATCTTAGACTATAATTTCTACTTCATAAATGCTTTCATTTTTATGATTTAATAGCTACATGAGAAGCTGGGATAACTGCAGAGCACTGGAGAGATGATTGTGCAATGAAAACAAGTTTATATACCTATCTCGTAAGAAAAGAAAAGAAAAACAAGAAGGTCCTAAAAAGCACCTTTGGGACAACCATGACCAGGATGAGAATCTCCATAGACACCTATCTCATAACTAAGTACAGGTAGTCCTCAGTTAATCACCTGCCGGCTTCCCACAAGCAAAGTCAATGTGAAATCAGCAGGTAAAGTCACCAGTTGCTCCCAATCCTGTTTGCTTTTTTCTGAAGGAGAAAAAAAACACTCGCCCCTGGGTTGCAGCAACCATCTCCTACCTCTCCCATTCACCTCCTTACCACCTGCTTGCAAGTCGCCTAAGGAAAAGCTTGGACAAACTTGCGACTTCCTGCCTGCAATCCTACTGGCTTTGCTTGTTGGAAGTGGGCAGGAAATTGCTAGTTGCATTCATGTGAGATCTTCACTTAATGATCCATGATCCTCATTTAATGATGGTAATTGCTGGGATTGTCATCGCTAAGCAATGCGATCATGAGACTTCACACTTTATGATTTAACAATGGAAATTCTAGTCCCAATTACCATCATTCAGTAAGGGGTACCTTTAATTACAATACCAGTATAGTAAAACATTTTGGGCTTTATTGGCTTCAAAATAATGTCAGATCTGGACCCTCCTCAAACCCTGAGGCATTGCTATTTGAGTAATGATGGCATGTGCACGTCTACTGACTTAGTATCTACAGGCCTACCGTTTTATATATCAAAATTTCCATATGATCAAAATGTCCACATAGTAAACATCCACATTATGAATGGAAGCTTCCATCACTTGGGAAGAAACCATGAGATCATGTATTCAAGTTCACTCTCAGCCATGGAGAGTGACTTTAGCCAGTCACTCTTTCCCAGTCCAGCCCACCAGGAGGATTGTGCTTCTGGGGAAAATAGGAGACAGGATCTTTGGTATATATACTGCCCTAAGGTGATCAAGGTTGGAATAAAAATCTAACAAACAAACAAACAAACAAACAAATAATAGCATTTCCTCTAAAAAGTTATGGCCATTGCCTAACATAATATCCTTCCTATCTCCAGCTTGTGACAATGTTGGATTTTATAACATTTTTATAGTGATTATAGTGGTTTTATAGTGTGAAAATAAGAAGATTTTAAAAAACCCAAATTTAAATTCTTTGCCCATTCACAATATCTGAGCCTACATGACACATTGTTCACTGCTACTGAATATTTTGTGTGTTTTTCACACAAAATATCCAGGATATCCATTTCAAGGAAAATTATTTCAGAAAACTAGTTTCTGACCAATTCAATCTATTAGGTGAACTTTGATTAGTGGGACTTGGGTTAAGTCAGATTTTGGAAATATTTTTACACATGCATCCCTATTCTATTTTACAGATGCTTGAAAGTATCAAATGGAACTCCCTCCTTTCTGCTATGGTTAATGCCTTGGAAGCAGAACAGAATAAGATAAATGACAAAAAGATAAATAACAAAAACATGTTGACGATAAAATAATTTATCCAAGAACAAACAGATTGTGCATTTAGTATACAACAAGTACAACAATAAAAACAGGTACTTGCATGGAGTATTTTTATGTATGAAAAGGAATAAAAGAAATGTTTCCAGACAGCCAATTTACTTAGAAAAGCCTTAAAACTACACTGAATTATTCAGTTTTTAAATTTAATTCTTATAGGGTTAAGTAGAGATATGTATAAATGATTGTACAGGACTCGTTACCAATCGTTACCAATAAAATATATAAATATAATAATATATGAATAATATATGAATATGTACATGTATATTGAAACAGGATACAAGTAATAAGAGATCTTCAATCCAATAGGATCATAAATTTGTATTTCCAATGTTGAAGACACAATTTCTCGGCAATAATTAGGGTACAGAGAATCCACTTCAATTTTCCAGCTGTCATTTTCCATATTGTAGGTATGCAGTTCAAAAGAATATATGCATATGAAAATATTAAACTTTGTCTGAAAATGAAATTAATATAAGTGATTATTTTTTTCCAGAAAACAGTAATTTTAGGATTTTGCAAAAGCATATGTTTTAATGAGGAAATATGTCGGTTGCATTTCCAGCAACACAAGGATTTACTTGTTCTTTTTCTGCACAAATGCAGTGGAGTCACAAGTATTAAGCTAAATTGACTTGTAAATCTCTTAATGCATAATTACAGCTTGCACATGCTATGCCTTTGTTGAATTGTATAATTGCATAGATATTGGATATTGATAGGATTTCTTCTAAGTGATTTTATCCTGTTGTTGGTACTAATTTGCAAATTAGGAAATTTGCAATGGCTACTATTTTGCATAATTTACCATCCTCTGTTCATCTTCATAACTCTTGTATTCTGCCTTAGGCATAAAAGCCAGCTGGGTGACTTTGGGCCAGTCCGTCTCTCTCTCAGCCCAACCCAACTCACAGAGGAAAAATTGTGAGGAAAAATTGTTGTGAGGAAAAATAGAAGGAGGAGAAATGTATTATGCATTTTTGCCACCTTGAGTTACTCATAAAAGTAATAAAAGTAGGATTTTAAAAGATCTAATAAATAAAATAATTAAAGCAAAGCTAACATTCTTAGACAGCTGAACTTTTCCAAAATAGAAGCTTCTTGCCTTCTCCTGAATTTATATATATGTACATATACATACACCTAAACCTATACCAGATTTATAATTAAATCCAGCTTAATAGGACTGACCAGCTGTTTCATGATCAGAACTGCATTATATTATTAATTTTTTTATTCATTATCATTTTTCTACTGCAATTCATAAGGGCTGATGCTTTACTATTAAATAATAAAAAACTCTCCATCCTCTAGAGAGAAAAGAGATACAAAGGGAAGAAACAAGCAACTGTGGAATCCAGGAAACTACAATAATATAATAATAAAAATACCCATTTGTATAAATATTTATTAGGGAGAACTTTCACTTCAAAGTGTTGCAAGTGTAGCTTATTTTAAAACTTATTTCCTCCAGAGAATTTGGATATCTTTCCAGCAATCAGCTAAAGATGTTGATGCCAAAAGTGAATTAAATATCTACCTACATTTTGCTAAAATTGCCTTAAATGAGATTCCCCATCCTATCTCCATATTTTTCTTGGGGTGATCTATGTTGGGTGGAATAAAATAAAACAAAGCAGAAAAGAAAGCTCAGCTCAAACATAACCATATGTTTGTCTTGCAGCTGTCGCATCCCAGTGCAAACTAAAAAGTAAATGGCTTTGAACAAACATTTCCTTTCTATAGGCATAAATGTAATACTTGCAATGAGAAGCAGGGCCATTTCCAAAGCTGAGTTTCTCCTAAGCAGCTTTTATCTGGTTTGTATCATGACTTGATCTTTGGATGGGGGGGGGGAGAAAGAGCTTGTCCCATTCTATTATTTTTGGTTGCATGTCTTAGAGGTTTTATCCTGTTAAA
This sequence comes from Protobothrops mucrosquamatus, assembly GCF_001527695.2. Taxonomy (NCBI): domain Eukaryota; kingdom Metazoa; phylum Chordata; class Lepidosauria; order Squamata; family Viperidae; genus Protobothrops; species Protobothrops mucrosquamatus. Next base: position 312,383 of record NW_015386943.1, read on the forward strand.
ATGCTGACAAAATGATGCAATGGTCCTCAGGGTAGCATACTATAACACTAGTAAGATTTTTTTAAAAAAAAAACCCAAAACAAAACAGCACAATAAAGCAATAACAAAAAAATTGTTAACATTCAGTAAACAACAGAAGTTAAAACTGTATAAATAAAATTATTCTATTTTCACTCTAGTTTTCTTTACCCTCTATGTAACGTTTCCAAAGGTTTACTCTTGACACTATGAAAAGATGTCCCACATTCAGAATCTCATCGTACTTTTATTCTTCACCAAATATAATAGTCTTCTATTTGCTAACTAATTTCTGATACTTAGCAGATACATCCGGTTAATTTCATTTGAGCAAGCTAGGATCTACAATCAAGAGATAATGTTGCATATAAGTATACTGTTGCTCATATTACACCTACTAGAAGATCCATGCTATACATTGACACATTCTGAATTCGACTTATAGCATCAAACTTCAATGGCTTGACCACATTCCTTCATCCCAAGAGAAAAACAAGACCTTAATAAAATAGTCTATTTTCTCATTCCACAACTCCATCAGTCCATGTGCTGGCTTCTTTAGGGCTTCTAAAACTTTGGATTCAGAGCAAACACACTATGTTTTTGACAGGGGACACTGCTTTTGTGACACCCCCCCCACACACTAACACAAATGTTGTTCAGTATTAGCAACTGGTTATTCTCCTAAACAAATGGCAACAGTTTCATAAGCAAGATGCCAAAAAAGACAGGACATGGGTATGCTTTTCAGGGCTTTTTTTTTTTTGTCATAGAACGCCCAGAATGGAGTTCCTGCACCTTTTTTGGATTGAACCTTGTAGGTTGTCTGACATGTGTGAGTTCCGGCACCTTTTTTTTTTTTTTTTTTTTTACAAAAAAAGCACTGATGCTTTTTACTAATAACCTATTTTTTCTGAATAAAATCACCTATCTGCTTCCCATCCATATTACATATCCCATTATATCTAGCTAATAGTTGGCGTACCTTCTTGTTGAATTTTTTTTTGAAAGGCCATTATAAGTGCAGCCTTCCATTTTGTAACTTATCCTTTACCATTGCTTTTAATCCCACTTTTGCAAAGCAAGCTTTTACAAGAAATCTGTTGGGCAATATGAACAGAACCCATCTGTCATGAAAAGCCACTGGAAGCCAAATGTTTTAACTGCAGCATTGCAAGGCCATCATGTGATACACTACTGATAATGCAATTGCTGTACAGTAATCCACTCAAAATGAAAATGCAGACATTTGTTTGCATTGAAAGCTCCCAAACCTGATAAATAGGAATTCACTCTATAATATTTTAACATGTGACTCCCTCCATCTTATTTTTTTGCACACTTCTGCAACTCTGTGGATTGAATAGACTGGAAACTAAAAAGACCTAAATACTAAAAAAAAACCTAGATTGGCTGATTGTACTTTTCCTAGCTTTTGCAAATCTGTAGATTTATTGTACTTTCAAACTAAGAGCTGCACATGTTGTCCTATGGTAGGAAAAGCAATAAACCATATACATAGTACTCCATCATTTCTCTTTCATTCAATGTGAGACAGGTTTCTTCATACCAATAAATGTGGCTGTAGGATTTCAACAATTCCCATTACAACATAGGGATTGTACTTTTGAATGATTCACGGTTTTTTGTTTCTTTTTTTTTAAAAAAAACTCACTGAACTCCAAAAGCTAGCGTAACTGGGATGATTGCAAACATTTTTAATTTTTTTATCTATATTCATAGTTGTTCATAATGGAAAAATTGTTGGTAGAGGGGAGTCTTTGGCTATATTCATGATCATGTTATTCTATACAGACAAGCTAAAGATACATTCTAGTTAGAAATGTCGCTAGATGTAAAGGGAAAATGTTCCATAAAATTGGGATGATGACTAAAAAACAGCATCCTCTGGCCTTCCGTCCCTCTAACAGAAGTGATGAAAAGTGAAAAGTTCGAAGGAAATGTGATATAGTAATATGGCCTGATTTTTACATAGTCCCAGTAGGGAGTAAACATATAAAAATTATATAATCTGATACTACATCAAAAGTATACTAAAATTTGATAAAATACAAGTTTCCATAAAAATAATGGCATGTTTTTCAAATTGAGATTTTCATCCCTGATTTAAAAAGTGATTTTGTTTTTTAATGCAATTAATTGTCAAAATAAAAAATTACTTGGGAACTGAATTGTATTGAGATTAGGAGTATACCTACTGATATGAACCAGTTTGATCCTCTCTTATATTAAGGTGTGAATTATCATTTAGAGATCCATTGGCTTCTGTACTTCCCAAAATACCCAATCATAATTTAGAAACAGTATTTTTGTAATTTTGTAATATTCTAAATTTTGGTTCATATTTTTCTATCTATAACATAGACATCTTTATCAATAACTTTTCATAAATCAAAATATAACTCAAGGAACAGGTTTAGTTTGGATTTGATCTGATTTATTAAATTAGTAGCTTTTCCCAGATTATCATACAGGACTCTACGATTCAGGCAGGAAAAGATGATCCAATCCAGTTAGTGCTTTGTAAGTTAAAACCGGTGCATTAGCTTGCACTTGGAAACTTGTAACCAATATAAGGGCTGCAACACTGGTGCGATAAATTCCTCTTGGGATATTCACCTCTTGGGAAGATAGACCACAGGAGGGTTTCCACCCTCCTACATTTGTAATAACCCTATTTCTAGCCCTACATCAGAAACATAACTTTGTAATACTCAGAGTTAAGTCTTTTAAGGCTCTGCCTCAAGGCTTCTTTTAAATTTTTTAAAATCTTATGGCATTCTGTAATCCCTCTAATTCACCTTGATTATTGTTTTCAGATCTGACCACTAAGAGCACCAGTGGGGCAGTGTAGTATAAGTCAGCTGTAATACCTAAACAGTTTTAGGAAAGATTTTATTGTTTCAGCTATCTAACCTGAGATAAAGGCAGAAAGCTTCTATAGGTCATGTTGTCAGTGAAATGTCTGCATTACCTTCATCTTCAGCTGGAGAATATCTTGAATCACTATTTTATGTAGGGAACTGAAAAGCCATCCACTGTAACTCCTTCTCAAAGGCAGGGCCATTTAATCACTAGCTTACCAAATTTCACTAATGCCAGCCAGGTCACAAGAAGAACTGGAGATGTGTGCAAAATAGTATCTACTGCAGTGCTAGCAGCTTCAAAGGATTCAAGGTAGTTGTTGAAGCCACATACTTCATGCAGAGGCTAGGATTAGTTACTTAGAATGGTGCCTTTGACTCAACAGTGTCTAAGCCATCAGAGCTAAGCCCAAGTGCCAGGTCTGATATATGCAGTTGATTCAAACAATCAAAGGAAAACAAGCAAATATTCTAAAATGCAGATTGTTATCTGAGGGTGTTAGAAGAAACTCCAAAATCTGAACTAAAGCAACTTGCGGATAGTTGGCTCTAAAGGCACTCCAGCAATTGCATTTGATTGCATTACAGGCATTTTGATAATAGGCCATGGCTGATGCCACAAATTGCTAATTAATTCTTCTGTAGTCAAATGTGCTGCTTAATTAAAGGGTGCACTGATTTATAAGTACATGTCCCAAAATATTATTCATTCTGCATCTGGTGGGAGAGAAAAGCAGATTGCTGCTGGGTTGCAACATTTCTCTTGAAATTATTTCATTATACCCTGCCACGCTCCTTCAGCACTGATTGTGACAGATTTGAGAATTATGAAGTCATAAATACAAAGAGTATGTCTGGAAAAATGCAGCTAATGGGAAATGTTCACAGAACCTTCAGGGGAAAAAAAAGTATTTCTGATTATAGCCAAAGCAAGAAGAGAGGAGGAGAACAAACCGAAAGAATAGATTTATGTGCCATCTATAAGAAATATAGCAAGTGCTACTAGTTACCAAGGATTTGTTAGGCACAAATCGGGTCAATCCAAATTAAACTCATTCCTTGAGTTATATTTTGATTTATGAAAAGTTATTGATAAAGATGCCTATAATATGTTTGTAGATAGAAAAATATGAACTAAAATTTGAAAATGTGTTTAGAAAATTACATACAAAAATACTGTTTAAAAGATCAATAAAAGCTTGGAAGGAGATGCAGTTCAGAGATATGGCCTGAGTTTTACATAGTTCCAGGTATTGAAGATATAACCGTTTATATAATATCCTGCATCTAAATTCTAATAAATGTTGATAGAATACAAGTTTTCATAAATATAATGACCTATTCTTCATATTGAGAGTTCCATCCCTGATTTTAAAAACCATTTCAGTTTTTAATTCAATTAATTGTCCAAATTAAAAATTTTGGAGAGCTGAGTTATATTGAAAGTAGGAATATACCCACTGATATGAACTACTTTGATCCTCTCATATTAAAGTACAAGCCATCATTTAAAGATCCTTTGGCTTCCACACTTCCCAAAGTACCCAATAATATTTCAGAAAAAAAAGCATCAAAATTTAGAAATGTGTATTTGCGGGGTGGGGTGGAGAAATGCACTGATTATTATGTATCTTAATGCAGAAATGTGATGAAATGATCATGACTAAAACTATGCAAAAGTGGGGGAGATTCCCTCATCTTTGAAGCAAACTTGATGGCTTCAGTGCAGGCAATTATTAGTGTATTTTTTTACAAGATGCTGCAACTGTACAGCTCAAATATTTCCCAAAGTCATGACATCCCTTTTAATCTGCATTTTACATAATACTACTTTGCTTACATTGATGGCAATAAGTACTATCGTAGATGTTAAGTCCAGAGAATAATGGCGCTTGAGACGAAGCATCTCCAACAAGTCTTTATTGTTTGCTTCCATTCTATGAACAACGACAAGCCCAGAGGCACGCAAGCCTCTATATATACCCTCCGATCCCCGGGCAATTCCCACCAGTCACAAGGCAGTCCTTTCCCGCCTTGCGCATGCGCGCAAGGCCGGCGCCGGTCAGTCTGGTCCCGGGCAGCTTTTGCAAATGCCCGGGACTCTTGCAACTTCCCGCACCTGCTTCTGCAGGCACGGGACACAACAGTAGATGTCCCACCACCATAAGAATTAACATTAAGAATGAAATCAGGCAAATCAAAAAGTCAGATTTATTTATTTATTTATTTATTTGTTTGTTTGTTTGTTTGTTTATCTGAAATGCCTCCCATGTAAATTAGCTTTATATTCAGTCAAGAAATCTTTGTCCTATTATACTAACAAATGAAATGTTTCCCAGCTCCTGAGTCCAAGGCCATAACCTTGTATTATAGCTATAGTAGCAGCTATAGTAGTAAGAAGATGTCCATAAATGGGTAGGTAGGCATTTTTAAGTAAAATATCTGATATTTATGTTGTATCAGCTAGAGATCAAGAGTTAGCATTTGGGCATTTTATTATTTTAAAAAATGTGAAAGACTCAACTTGTTTCATTTGACATGGGACATTTGGTCCCTTTGATATTAAACTTGAACAGTGCATAACAATGTGTCTGCAATGACCTCATATATACTTGGCAAGTTCCTAATCTAATTCCAGAAAGTGTCAATCAGTTTAAAAAAACCTTAGAATCTGACAGTACATTATACACCTTTCTACTGAGATATATTTTTCCTGACAACAATTGCACCTTTGGTCACAACTGCATTAAGGAATTTATGTTTGTGCTTCCATCTCTCTCTCTGTGTGTCTCTCTGTGTGTGTGTCTCTGTATGTGTGTGTTTGGGTTTTGTTGCAATAGTGTGGCACTGAATTATCAATACGAAAATCCCTTGTGGTTGGCGGGCTCAGTCCTCAAAACAGTGCAATACATTTGGTGGCCGGTTCACAAGCAACTTTTCTTGACCTCCTCTTGTGTTCTGTAAAAATCTATTTGTCATAATCAAAGGGCTTTCAGTCTGCCTTTGCTACAAATACAAAATCCCCTGACTCCAAGCCCAGAATATTAGATCAGCAACATCTATAATGGAGATCAGAGTGGGTTAAAAAGCTTCATTAATGGTTCCCTACCTATAATCTATAAACTTCTACTGGCCCACAAGTCAACTGCAGTTGTTCCCTGAGGGTTGTGGAAGATAATACAGATAAAGGTACTTAAGAAGAACAATCCATTTAGGAATGAGCCAATACAACATACCCACATTTTTAATATCTTCTGACACAGTCCAAGTTAAAAAGATTTAAAAGATGTGCTTATGTGAGAATCCACAGATGCTTTTGATGGTGATGCAATGGTCTGAATCAAGAAAAAGACTAGGAAGCACTGAACTGGCCCTTTGGGATAGTATTAAGCATTTCATTTCGTTTATAGCTATAGGGGCTTGGAATCTGTTCTCTTTTACAGTTTAGATTACAAAAAGCAGGGCTTTTTTTCAGCCGGAACGCAGCGGAACCGCGTTCCGGCACCTTTTTCCGGGCCGGCCGCACCGGAAATAGCCCCTCCCACACCGGAAATAGCCCCTCCCAAATTTTACTTGCATTCCTGTTCTCTAAAGGGGCGGTCCTAGGGTTTGATGAGGGCGTGGCCAGGTTTGAGTTCCGCCACCTTTTCTCC
>NW_015386943.1:319038-351639 GCF_001527695.2 Protobothrops mucrosquamatus
AAAAAGTGTATGCTTTTGCAGTGAGAGACTCAGATCTGTAGGCTTGAAGACATAATTTGATCAAGACAATTTGATCATCACTCATATTTTATTTCCTGACTCAGGTAGCAGCCTATATCGCTGGCACTCTGAGCAATGATGTGAGATTTTGTATAAATACTAAAGGGATACATGATAAAGTTGCTTTTTGAATAATTTGGAGTTATGTGCATTCTGTATCAATCCTGATGCAAATACTCACATACACACTAAGCTCAGATGCCCCTCTGCAACTGTGTGCTCGAGTTCTCCAGTGTGTCTATTAGCACAGCATGAGGCCTACAGAGGAGTGACAAATTTGGTCAATAACAGTCTTGGATTCATAGTCCATTTCAGCATTGTAAGAAGCGAAATCTCGGCTTTTCAAATTCTGAGATAGTGATAAAAGTTGAAATTTAAAATGAGAAAATATGCACAAACATACTTTTTCCAATGAGGAAAAATGCTTGGAAAGGAGTTTACAAAATATCTATAGAAATGCTGACAAATTTATAAGTAAAATTTACCTGTTTAATTAATTAATTTATGGCAGGTTTGAACCAAACTTTCACTTGCTAAAATGAAAAATAAAGGCATTCACTCCAATGAAGGTATCCTCATCTATCATCCTGTTCTCCAGTGCTTAGTGATAAAATTTGATAATCCATGAATAATATGTTGTATGAACACAGGTATCCTGCTTGAAAAATCCCCTCCATATATTTTTCAGGGATAGTTTGATCTGGCAGCTAAGATTATAGAGTGCAGGTTTTCACTGAGCAAACAATAAGAGTTTAGTGACAACTGGTTTATTTATATTTCTATTCCGTGGCACATGCACTGTCCCCTCCAGGAGCATTATGGCATTTCATACGTCATTTTGATTCTGATTATTTTTTTTTGCAATCACACTGTGAACACATGCCATTATGCTAAGAAGCAAATTGAGAATATAAGGGAAAGGAAGAGGGAAAAATGATAGATTTTTGCTACAGCTGAATAGCAAACTCATTTAATCAAGGTAATGTTGAGAGATGGCTTAAATGTGCTATGCATTCAGAACAAAGAGCTCATTAAAAAATTAAAGTAATGAATTTAATGACATAAATATAGAAATGGATATATCGGATTTTTTCCCAATATAAGCTGCCCAGAGTTTCTTAACAGTGGGATGGGCAGAAAAATAAATAAATAAATAAAAGTAAATAAATAAATAAGTAAGTAAGTAAATAAATAGTATATCACTTGATTGCCTTGCCAGTTGCTCTGTAATGTACTGGAATTTGGGAACAGACCTTGAGGTCAAACATCAAGCATTACAAAGATGCTATGAAAGAAACTCTGCCACTGTAAATTCCAGCCAAAGGAATTAGAAGCTATGGTTGCTGACCGAAGCTGCTGGTGAGCCCCATGCTATGAAGCTTTCGCCAACTTTGAAGACAGGTGCTGCCAAAAAATGATAAAAAACCATGGGTCACTTCACAGAAAAACATCCACAGTTATTATAACAATGGACTTTCAGTTCCCCCATTGCGTTAGATTGGGACAACAGATTTACCACATTTGTGACTACAGACGAACTGTTCAATAGTGTATCTTCTTCAAATCCGAAGGTCAATTATATATATGCTACTTCAGCTATATGTCTATTTTGTTCAATTTCCATACCAATCTATAATTTTTAAATGGCATAATGCACAAGTTTTGTTAATCTGTACATCTTCTTATTATATGTGTTTTGATTTATGTATTTTGTTTGGTTCGTTTAAAATGCAGACAACAGAAATTTGTTTTCTGTTTCTAGATAAAATAAGTAACTTTGTTAGAGAAGATAATTATAGTGGTAAGTGATGTGGTATTATATATGATCAGGTGGAAATATTCTAATCAAAGTCATAAGCAGCTCTGGTGTTCAAGAATACAGAATGTCATTTGTGAAAGAAGCTTTTTGTCAGTTTTTCATGCTATGGAAACACAATCAGATCAAAGTTTACCTTCTGTGTGTATTTCTCCACAGGCTCTGATCTATTTTCTCTTCAGATTGGCCCAATTAAACTACTCAATTTTACCTTGCTAATGAAGGTAAGAGAATGCTACAATCAGCATGACCTCCAATTTCACTTCTGTACAAGAATTTAGAAATTTAATAGAATGTCAGACTAAGGATAACCAGATGTTTTAAAATTACTTGTAATGAGATGAAGCATTTCCTGTCAACATTTGTCTTGTTTATTTTTCTACTATTTAACTCTAATGCTTCAATCTAACCCTAAATCCATTCCAAATCATTGGTGCTATACTTTGGAACTGTTTGTAGACCAAATCATAATGCCTGCCCCCAAGAAAGCCCTATGCAAATATCTGGTGACAAACTCACAATTAATATAAATCTCACTATCAGGAACAAAGTCCCCATTCTATGTGTTCTAAAAAAAGTGTCAGTCTTTAGTTATCAATTTCAAAAGAATTCTAATTACTTAGCCTGGTCATAGCAATACCAGTATTTATCCTATTAATGCAAAATGATTAGGTAATATGTACTGGATATCTTTTTTGCACTTTTAATGAGATGACTAGAACTGTTGGATACCATAACCTTGTTAATAGTCCATCCGCATAAGAAAATGTATTATAATTACTGTTCCCTGAGGGACTTGTTGATTTTCTGTAAGAAGCTTTATTTGTGTTTATACTTGTTGATACTGATGCTTCAGATCATCTAGATTCTAGATCATCTTTTAGGGAATTCAGACTTGGAATATGGATAAACGTTAGTGCACATTTTGAATGAAATTGATCTTGCAGTCGGGAAGAGTTTTTCTATAAAATAGTTTTGCTGTTTATCAGTATTGCAACAATTAACACAGTTAATTAAATGGTTAAAAAAATAGCTCCACCAGCTAAATATTTCTGAGGGAACTCTTCTCCGCAACAGTACATTTATCAGAGAAAGCAAGGCAGAGTCAGTGGTGTATTATGGCTGTGTAATTAGTTTTCTTTTTAATGAAGACTATATTTAACCTTAGTGGAAAATAAACTAGATCATGCTAGCAAGCTATATTGCTGAACTACAGAATATAGATTGCTCTCTTTTACATGGTATCAGACCTGTATCATTGCAACAGTTCCTCTGTTAAATCTGGCTTAAATTTCATTTCTCCTTGTCAAAGCAGCCTTTTCTCAGATGTTTTGGACCCTAAAATCTATCATACCTAGCTGAAATGAAATCATACACATATTCTGAATGAATTTGATCTGAGGAAAAGAGAGATTTAATTGGGGAAGGCAAGACTGCAAGGGTGGATGACTTGTAAGTCAGATGTGTGGGCTGTACAATAATGATAAGCAGCCTACAAAAAGTCTAGCTCGTACCTGAATGCAAGATACTATAATAAAGAAATAAGACAGTAGAAATAGTTTTGCATAGTTGAAAGGCTGCCAACAACCTTAATTCTAGCAACTCTCATTTAAATTGATGAAAGGTAACTTGTCTCAGGAAATCTCTCAAAAAGAACACATTTTCAGAGAAATGTTTGTTAGTGGAGTGCGATATTCTTTTGAGGTAGCTAAAGTCACTGAATATAGAATCTCTGGTTTTCCACACATCCATTAAATCCCAAAGAAAGTTACTATGAGGAAACATTTCTGGATAGCCGCAGCACTCTATTCCCCCTAAGAAAGACTCCTTACTTGAGAAATCCCCCTTGGGTGTTTTCTCCTCTCCTGAAAAAAAACTCAGAGAAATTCCACCGAATTTCTTTGTGCAGTTTTTTTTTGTGTGTGTTTGTACTGTGTGCGTGTATATGTGTGTGTGCACACATGTGCACACACACACACACACACACACACTTAATTTTAACATTGAAGGCTCTGGATATAGCAGTTGCTAATACTAATCATCAAATTTGTCCGAAATGGTATAGGGTTTCCTGCCTGAGCAGGGGGTTGGACTAGATGACCTTCAAGGTCCCTTCCAACTTTACTATTATTATTATTATTATTATTATTATTATTATTATTATTATTATTATTATAAATCACTCCTAATAGGGTAACTATGAGTGGGCAATCATAAGGTCATAAGTCATATCTCAAGCAATCTACAGTGGATGGAATTAACCATTCTCTACAATGTGCATGTAGTGATGCTGAGTCCTTCTAGCAGAATTCAAAAAAAATCCTTATAGTCTCTTGAGATAATTGATAATCAAGGATGGATGCTTTAAGCAATATTTTTTTCATGATTTTTGTCATGGAGGCATGTTTTTAACACCAATATCCTCCTATAGTGTAACTCCCCAAATCTAATCACTTGAGGGGCTAGATGGGTATATGAACATCAAATTGACAAAGTGTGTCTTTCAGTTTCATGCTATCCCTGCAAATGCATTCTTGAGAATCTGCCTCTTAAAATGGCCACTATTAGGAACTCAGATCAACATTCAGATGCCTTTAAAATCCTAGCACTTCTTTCATAGAATATTGGAGGTTGGAGTGCTAAATCCAAAGACTCTGCTTTCATGAATTATGTTGTTGAATTTGGCATGGTCTTACTTCAAGAAACCTGGGTAGATAACAGTTTGCTGTAAGTGGCTACAAGTCTTTCTCATTTGCAGCAACTCCTAGAGCAGGATAAAATAGATTTTGTGGTGGCTTAAGTACACAAATCTCAACTAAGCTATATTAAAACATTATACAGTGAGACCCAATGGAATGATATGCAATGTCTGTGCTGCTAAAATTTAATAATGCTCTATTATTGTTAGTCAATGTTTGTCTTCCACCTTTGCAAAATAGGTCTCAATTTAGCAGCTTATGTACCAAATTTGAAGCATACATAATTACCCTTATGTTAATTCCTCTGCTTATGTAATAGATTTGGGTGACCTAAACACAAGGGCTGGGGCAAATAATAAGACACTTTTGCTCAGTTCCACCAATATCCTCCATTACAAGGCCTGTGTTTAAATTAAACTAAATTTCTAACTACTGAATGGATCTATCACTAGTGATTTCCCTGGTAAATTCTCCCACTGGGCTGGCTGAAGGCCTTTCCTGATTTATTACTTTAATCCCATGGAATTTGTTTGTTTATATATTTATTTTTAAGAGTTAGGGTGACGCCCCTCTCATGATAGGATGATTCTGGGCAGATTAGAGATAATAAAAGATAAATATAGAAACAATTAAAAATTTAAAAATGATATAAAAACTAGAACTAATGACATCGATGGTATGGGGATGAAATCTTACCCCGTCAACCATCTCCAGCAGCGAGTATCCCTTTTGGGGCTCCAAGCTAACCAGCAGAACCAGGTTTTGATATCATTTTGGAAAATCAGCAGTTCTCACTTCTGGTATAATGTTTCGCAGGACCAGGGCTCTATATTCTTGTAAAATTTTTTATCTAGACCAGGAGTGTCAAACTGCCAACCCATGGGCCAGATGCATCACGAGGAAACCGCGCCCACCCAATTGCCGGCAATGGGGAAAAAGTTCCGATACGTCGTGCGACATCACATGGCATCGTGAGTGAGACATGTCTGGTCTAGACAATCAACCTGGTAGTGACCATCTTCTAGGTATCACAATTGTAAAAGCATGCAACAATTGCTTTCTGAAAACAGAAAGGGTTAGGTTGTGCCAGATGGACTTGGCAATTCAGTGAGCAAACTATCTGCCCTAGATAGAATGTCTCTATTCTAATCTGTATTGGCACAGCTTACTGGATGTTCTCACTCATTGTGAGGCTAAAGAAAAGGTATCTTGTCAGGTACTATTTTATCTCTTGGAGTCAGGAAATCCCTCCTAATGTTTAACTTAAATCTACTTCCCTATAGTTTCTACCCACTGATTCTGGTCTTGCCCTCCAAGGTGACGCTTCCTCCTATATATACTGTAACAAACCTTTAGATATCTGAATACTCTAAGGAGAGAACAAGAAAAATGGTTATGTTTAGTTTTGAGAAAGTCAGCTAAAGAAAGGCATGAGAATAGTTTTCCAGCACATGAAAGAATGTTGCACAGAAGATCAAAAATCTTTCTCCATCATCACATAGTGCAGGACAGGGAATAACTGAAATTACAGAAAAGAGAAGTAGGAACAATTCAACTGCAGAATCATTTATTAAGGGAGATGGTGAATATTCTTCTTTCCTGGATGTTGTCAAGCAGAGATTGGATAGTCAGTTGTTCAGGTAGTTTTAATTTGGATTACTACACTGATTTGTGGCCTGAATGACCCTTCCAATGGTTCTTTAATTCTAAGAAAATGCAACCAGTTCAGATTCTTTTATTATATGAGCAGTAACCCTATGGGATTTTATGAAATTACATGCTCTGGTGAATATACTGCATTAGAATGGAGTTTGATTTTAATTCAAATAAAAATTGAGAAGTTCTTCACAAGAAAAGGAGACAGTGTACTAAAAGGTTGTTTATACGAATATTGGTAAAACTTCCTTAAGTAGTTTTTAAAGAAAAATTTATTTTATTAAAATAGACCGTTTTACCTTAGATATTCCAGTACCCCAAAGATAAATAAATGATTTATTTAAATATACCGATGAGGAGTGTGTGTCTGACTTACAACATTAAAAGTCTACAGTATAAAACCTCTACCCCCCTCCCATGCATCCATCTCAAAATATTTGTCAGCATGGATTGGATTTCATATTGAATTCCTGGGAAACTTTAGGAAGCTTTCTGCTTCTCTTGGAAGAGCCTAACAAAATATTTGGGAATGTTATTTATCAGAATATATATTTTAAGAAACATTGCAAATGAATGTGTATGCAAATTTAAAAGAACACATATAGAGAAACATGTAGATAATTAATTGAATGGACTAACAATTAAATACATATAATTCTGATAGTACCAGATACAGACTAAGGCTAATTATTAATATTACCAAGAAATTTCTTCTTTTTGATAACTTCAGTGTCCATCATTTTAACTCATAATATAGGTCCCTCTTTTTTAAATAGTTAAAAGTTGCTGATCCTTCAGAGGTGTGCTATTAGTATTCTAGCAGTGCATCATATTTTTCCCATTTATAATTTAACCTGTGCCAAAGGGTTATTTTCATCAAATGTTTAAAAGTGGGCATTATAAAAATGCATAGGTTTTAAATTGCTCAACAGTTGGAATAGCTATAAGAACTTGCCAGGGGAATAAATGTATTTTTTTCTAACATCTTTCTCCCCATACAAGTTAAAACCAAATGCATTTATGCTCCTGCTCTATGGGATTGTTTTACTTCCCCGTATTTAAATCTCTCTCTCTCTCTCTCTCTCTCTCTCTCTCTCTCTCTCTCTCTCTCTCTCTCTCTCTCTCTCTCTCTCTCTCTCTCTTCCTGTTAAAGTGAAGGCAACCTATTTGAATATGTTAGGCTTAGCCATCTATTGGCTATGGCTTATTGACATTAAGTGGAAAGCAAATCTTGTTTTATTTGGTAATGAGTAACAATGCTCTGAAAAAATAGTTGCAGTTTCAATTTATATTGATACCGTTTTTGGTAGTCTGCTAGGAATCTGACTTCTCCAAGGAGGAAAGAAATTGGTTGTTCAAACCTTAGCCCACTTCACTTTGAAAACTGAAATCCTAGAAGAGTTTTTTACATTCGTTTAAATTCTGAAGGAAGCACTGTTAAACAGAAAGGGACCAAAAAAAAACAACCTCTGAAGAGCTGAATTGTCTTTATAGATAATTTAAAATTCCACTTGTTCTGCCAGGAGACTTTTCTGCATCACAGCCTTAAAGCTGCTTCATTCTCATGCAAGCTGCTCAGTGGTGGGATTCAAATATACGAACAACCGGTTCTCTGTGGGGGTGCCACTTCCCGAAATCCATTCTGGGCCTGGGCAACAAAAAATTAGCTACCGGTTCTGCTGAACTGGTGCGAACTGGCTGAATCCCACCACTGAAGCTGCTGGAAATAAAGTCAGTTTAAGAAAGTCCTTTCTGGTTTTCAATCTGTTATTCTGCTTTGGACTAAGGGATGGCCTAATATTCTCCTGGACCATGTTTGCCAAAGCCTCTAGCATTGTTTCTTTACCTCTCCCATCCATGTCAGGAAAAGAAGTAGCATTCTACTGGATAGCCCTCCTTCAAACTGAAGTGCAGCCATTAATGAGTATTCCTTGATTGTAGTTATTCAGCCAACTGTATAATAAGAATTATCTAGCCCATATTTTATAATTTTATAAAAGAAAATATCATGAGACACTTGGTCAAAGACTTTGCTAAGGTGTACAAATGTTATGTCTATAGCATCCTTCTGATGTATTAAGTTAGCAACTCTGTTAAAAGAAGACTTAAGGCACAATTTGTTTGTGATAAACCTATGTTGGTTCCTGTTAATTTATAACATGTTTTTCCAAATTCTCACAAACATGCTGTTTGATAATCTGTTTAAAGGCCTTGCCCAGTGTAGATATTCTAGGTCCTCCTTCTTCCCTTTTTTGATGATAGGAATGACAATTGTTCTCTCACAAGAGTTCTCAAAAATTATTGAGATTGGTTCTGTTTTTTAAATGTATATCTTTATTGAATTTAAAAACACAAGAATAAGAGATAAATGAGCAAGAAGAAAAAGAATTGAAGAAAGAAAAAGGAAGATAAAAGCAAGATAAAATGCAAAAAGAAAAAGAAAATAATAGAGAAAAAATGATTTTCAGCTTTCTTTGATACAGATACACATAAAAAATAGATCAAACACCAATCTCAAGTGTTATCAGATGTAATAAAGATATTAGGATGTATTAAGATTGATAGTTTAGGGTTTTAGTTTTTAAAGTAAGTCAAAGAACGTTTTTCAAGTTTTCAACAAAGGTACATCTTTATTTTAAGTAGTTTCAGAGAAAACAAAATTAGTTTCGACACTTAAAGTCATAGAGGTGGTTAAGACAGTCGAAGTGTATCTATTCTTCAATTATAAATATTTGTAAGTCCTTCTATGTTGTGTATATGGAAACCTTGTGATTGTTAACATATATAAAAGCAAAAGTCCATAAAATCTTTCAATCTATTTGTCTATTAATCCCCCCAAAACTAAAAATTACTGAAAATGGTTCTGTGATCACTTCCACTATCTTCTTCAATATGTGGGGTGTAATCCATCTGGCTCTAAGATTAAAGTTTTTTAAAATTATTAAAGTTTCCACCTCTCTCTCTTTGGCTATATTAAGATACAGTTCTTCTCTTTCCTAAAGGCATAACCACGTTCAGCTACAGTGTCATTTTTCTTCTAGGACAAAAATAACCTAGTTCTGTATTTTTACCATCACCCATTACCACTTTATCACTTCCTCACTGTAGTCTACTTACCTTTTCTTAGGATTCTATTTTATTTTTAACATACTGTATTTAAAGATTGGGTTTTGTTTTTTTTTTGTTATTTTTGGAATTTCTAGCTATCTTGTTCATTCTAAACTACAATTTTTCTTCTTAATAGTAATTTTATTTTTATAATAAAATCTTATTTTTATAGATATCTCATCAATTCCTGTAGCCTTCTGGCTTGATAGTGATCAGAATGCTGATCCAACTAGTAGCAGAAGTTTTTGTAAATGGGGAATATTATTTAAAATATTTTGGATATTGGCGTACCTGCTACCCAGATTTTTTTTAATATTTTTTTTAGAAGTTTTAATAGGATCCATTGTGGTGCAGTGGTTAGAATGCAGTATTGCAGGTTAACTCTGCCCACTGCCAGGAGTTTGATCCTGACTAGCTGAAGGTTGCATTCCATCCTTTCGAGGTCAGTAAAATGAGACCCAGATTGTTGGGGACATATGCTGACATTGTAAACCACTCAGAGAGCGCTTTAAAGCATTATGGAGCAGTATATAAATTTAAGTGCTATTGCTATTGCTACTAATAACAATAAGAACTAATGCAAATTAAATTAAAACAGAGAAAATAAAAAGCAAACAACAGAAAAAGCTAAAAGTGCAATAAGAAAAAAGAGAAAAAAAGTAGAAAAAAGAGAGTTATAAAAAAAGTTATAAATGTATAAAGAACTAGCTTCTGATATTCTTCACAGTACCCTACTATATAGAATTTCATGTCTTCCTTCCATCTTTCTTTCCAGTCTCTTAGTCATTACATGTTTAATACTTAACTCTGAGCTCCCTAGACAGTTCTTCTCTTTTACCAAAATTATCTTAAAAGATCAAGCATAATCAGTGACCTGACTAATTCAGTGAGAAGGACCCATAACTACTATTATTATTATTCTGAATTATAAAATGTGTCTTTTTAGGCATATGCTTGGGTGGTTTCCATTGAATCAGACTAATCCAATAGAGTATCCACATCTATTCCTCCATAAATATTGGGACTTCAGTTTCCATAATCCCAATAAATTATAGGAATTGTGATCCAATTCATTTTGAAAGCATTAGGTTAAATAAGACTGGTTTGCACCTTCTCAGATTTCAGGTAGTAATATTCCCAATTCTAGTTGGAAATGATTTAAACAAACCCTTCAAGCAGTGGGTTTTGTCACTGTTCTTTATACTAATGAGCACTGCACTCAAATTATTATGAGTACAGCTAAATCTGTAAAAAACTCAACAATAAATTATGACAAACTTTACGTATTGTATAGTGGCATATACTGTAAGTTTGTTCAACAATATATTTGCCAATATCCATTATTGAGATGGAGCAAATTCTATGTCCATTATCCATGTCTCTCATTTTTCAATCAGCTACAATGATTATAAAGAAGGATTGTGAAAAAAGTCAACCATTCCAGATTCTATGGAACTATTATACTTTAAAAAAAAAAAACCTGCCAAATTGACAGGGAATACATAGCACATTTAGCATTCATATCAAAGTTTGTATCGGCCCTGGACTGCCTTATAGGATACAATAATATTCAGTGAGTGTCTTTACCTCCATTAAAATATTCTACCTTATGTCTCAAGCATCTAATATATGAGGTGGATTTTTTAAATAAACTATCAGAGTTAATCAGCCACACTCACCTAGTCCTAAATCTGTCAAACTGGCTTGGAAAAAAAGTACCCTAAGAGAATTAATAAGCCTGGATTCAGGCCTAATTAGCTGCTCTGACACCATTTGAATTAATAATTATAAATATACATTAGATCCACTCACAATATTATGAATATTTATCACAATTGGAAACAAAAAAGGCAAAAAGTTAGCACCAAAGCAGAAGATGACAGCCATATCTCTCTTCCTCAATTTATTTATTGTAATTAGCCCTTCAAATCACATCTCATAGGATTTATGTACATTCCCAATTTTGCATAGGAAGTTATTTTCTACATGTCAACTTTTATTCTGTTCTTTGTTGAATGTTGTACACTTCTGATTTTCAGCAAATACTTAAATTGTAGATAAGCAATCTAAAAATACTATTTCATGTCAGTTCCTCGGTGAGGGCCAGAAAAAATAATTTAGGGAGCTGCACTTTTTTGGGGTAGTTTGTTCAGTCATTGTCTTTCACTTTCATGAAGAACAATTTGCTTTCAAAAATTGTTTTTGAAGGAGAAAGTCTCAGTGGAAAATGAAATAAAAATAATTTAGTAAATATATACAAAGTGATCATCTGTAACCATATAGGCTTCATAAACGTATATTAAAAAGTAGAAGGGATGCTTCAGAGATGTATTTGCAATGGTGATTCTTGGGATACTCAAAATTGACATCAGGTACTATATATCTGCTTTCCCCCATCAAATGCCACTCTCTGATGGATTTGTGCCCCATGCAAGCTGTGAAGTTCTGGACTTGGAACCTGAGATCCAGCCTGCTGTATATAAGATCAAAAGTTGGGGACATGTAGGCTTTGTCCTTTATACAAACCATTTCATTCCCAAAAGGCTTAGAAAAAAGGCTCATCTAACCCAAAACTTCCCAGTGTCAGTGCAGATCCATATAGGTTTTTGGATAAAATAGGAAGACTTTATTTTGCTATTCAAGTGCTATTCTACAGCCTTATATACATGATAAAACAATAGAACATGATATATAGCAGGCATGTCAAACTCGTGACATCACGTGACGTCGTGCGACGTATCGGAGCTTTTTCTCCATTGCTGGCAATGGGGTGGGGCGCGGTTTTGGGATGACGTGTCCGGCCCATGGGCCGGCAGTTTGACACCCCTGATATATAGGATTAAAACTAGATTTGATATATAAAGGATACTGCCACCCCATCTTCGTATGGGGTCTCCTGTCTAAGTACTAACCAAGACTAATGTTGCTTAGACAGTGAAAAAGACTTTTACTTATATCAAGGTTAAAACATTGTGAAAAGATCCACAGATATTTCATTGCACTCTTCTTCAGAAATGATAACAGCTTCTTCCTTAGAGTAAGAGATGCTTCCTTTCATTTAGTAAGGATAGCAAAACTAATAAAATAAACTTTAAAAATCAGGCTATTACTGTGCTTATGCACCACCCAGCAGATGTTGCTCTTACCCAAAGAGAAGCTGTTTCAATTATTAATGGTTTCCAACTGCTCAGCTTGAAACAATTTACCATTTGAAAGAGAAAAGTCACTTTCATTATTCAAACTGCAGAAACATTTCGGTTATTAAAAATATTCTCTTTTGGGGGAAAAAAAACCTTGCACAATCTATCTTTTTCTTCAGATATCAGCAGGAGGATAAGAGTGGGAGAAACCTGTATATTTGCTGAAGGTTAATTGATAATATACATAGAAGGGATACGTCTACAAGAGATTTAAATTCAAGATGTGCTCACAGGCTCCAATAGAATGTTTACAAGGCATTTTAACATTTGCAATGGAGCATTGCTTAATTTGCCCTGAAGTTTGAGACTACAGCTGGTCAGATTTTTCATAGTGAATGAATTATACATTAAAGTAGCACACTAGCAAGATTTGGTCTGAATTTTCTCAGTGGTGGTTGGCTCGCTGGAAAAATCTTATTACCATGAGGGAATATAGCTACACCTTGACTTCACATAATAGCAATTTCAGTTGAACTAACTGCTGTGGAGAGGAGATGCTGACAAGTATTACAATTCTGCTCCATAAAATTAATGGTCCATTTCCACTAAAGAGAAACTTCTATTGGTAAACATATTAATGAATGAAGTATTAGAATGTGACATGTTTCTATCTTTTTTTTTTATGCTGTCTTGTTTGGCTTAAAGTTGGGTTGGTGTCAACACTATTATTTCTTTTCCCAGCCATACAGCTCTTCTTTCTCCATGCTGACCATTTTCTAGCAAACAGGTCTTCTTTTCACTGTTAACTTCTCTATGTTTGTTTTTAAATTTTAAAAAAAGGTATGAATGAAGCTGTGTGATTGTATTCCTATATATACAACACTTCTTTAAGTTTACTTTGTTAATTGCAGGAACTTACATTTTATTGTCTAAATCTGGGGTGTCAAACTGACGGCCTACAAGCCAGATGTGTCACACACAGGCCACGCCCATCCCAGCTCTGCAAAGGCAAAAAAACATCACAATACATCACGTGACATGATTGAATTTGACACCCATGTATTTTTGCCATGGTTTTTGAATGAAAGGCTGGTCACTGAATGTCCTGGGACAATTACATAGCAAGCATAGCAAAAATGCTACCTCAATTAGGTAACAACCGGTTCCAAAACCCAGTTCCAGTTTATATCTGCTCTCTTTGCAATACTTCACTTAAGTGAGCATCTACACCCCAAATTAAACCTGTTCTTTCTTTTTGTTAAATGCATTACCTAATGTCCTACACATTACAAAGGGATGGAAACTTCTTCTCCATCTAATAAAACCATGATTACTCAAAGTTACACAATTGGTTAGTCTCCCCTTCCATCATCGTAGAAAGCTCAAAGCCCAGGATGCTTGGGATGCCTAAAGAAGGCCTACAGGTTAAATCAACTATATTTTGCTGTTTTACAGACAAAAAAGCAACCTGTGCTATGATTAGCAGAGGCATATAAAGTATGATTAACACAAATAGGTTTCTATCTTTAATGAAAAAAGATCCAGTGATTTTATGTACTATAATTGACCCAAAACTCTTGGTTGCTAGTAATAGAGCTATAAATTTCAACTGTATGCTTAGGGGAAATATTTTCATGCCTTAGTTGTGAACTGAGTATTGAAATCTCTGGCTGCTCATAGAAAGAGACTATTGGACTAATTGTATCTGGCTTGATTTATTGGATTCTCAAGATGCTCCCAAGTGATGTAGCACAGAACACATTCTAGTCTCTATAAGACAATCATGGAGTCCTTCCCTGAGCCATACTGAATTCCACCCTGAATAGAAATATCTAACGGTCCCTCATTAATGAGAGTTCCTATGAATATCACCACACTTAGCACAAGATAGATTTGCTTTCTTCTGTAGACTTATCTATTTGTTCTATGTTGCAACCAATCAAATAGTCATTTTTATTTAGATTTTACAGCTCTTTATAGCTGTAAATGTTCTGATCATTTATTAGGCCGGACATTAAAGTGTTTGATACGCTACACAAGTTTGTCAGGCTCTGCTACTTATTTTTAACCAACTAAACAAAACTACAAGTTATATTTTGAATGAAGTAAGGGATATATTGCCACTTGCTTGTACTTCACAAAATTAACTAAGAGGAGCTGAGCCAGATAATCTGTGGATAATTAAGATTACTAGCAGCAGATGTTGGGGAAACTAGGTGCTGAGCTGCATGATGCTGCTTTGGGGCAGAAATACCTAGTGAAGGCTGATTGGATTCTGTATCATTTGATGCTAGACTGAAGAAGGTATATCTGCAATTGGACTTCTTTTATATTGCTAGGGTTTTTTTTAGGTTCAGCTCTATTGGTATTTTAAAAGTTCTGAATTTATTAATTAGTAATGGATAGAAGCTTATCAAAAAGAGATCCCATATAAAATTAAGGAGAAATTTACTGTCAGTGAGAACAATTAATCAGTAGAATCACTTTTCTTCAGAAGTTGTAGGAGCTCCATCACTGGAGATTTTTAAGAAAAGATTGGACAGCCAATTTGTCCAGAATGGTATAGGAGCAAGGGGTTGGACTAGAAGCTATCCAAGGTCCCTTCCAATTCTGTTATTCTATTAATTGATAGGCTCCTGTTCCCTCTTACCTTTTGTATTTAAATAAAAGCCAGTATTGAAATACATATTCATAGATGTGGTTTGGTTCTTGATATGAAATTTAAATCCTATATCCTCTTCAATGGGATTTGGAAAATGAGTATCTTAAAGTGAATATATCTTTTTAACACATGGTTGTACTTCTGCAACATTACCAATTGAATTTCTGGCATCATGTGGTTTTCTGCTAATTTATTACAAGTAATCCTTATAGCTTATGTACACTAACCTTTCCATGCTTTGAGGCATGAATTAAGCTTTTTATGTTTTTTACCTGTTTGCATTTATAGTATACTTCACAAGTGTCTCAGATTGAAGCAATCAAGCAGTAGATCCACAGAATATTTGAAAGCTGTTAATTGGATATATGCTCTTATATATGACAGTATTTTTAAAAACTTTCTTTGAATTTATATTATGTGTTTAGAACCTCTTTCAATTAATGTAATCACTTTTTTAAAAAAATCAAGCTCTGTTATTTATCAGGCATAAATGAGGCAAATAAAATATTATTACCATCATCAGTGTCTATAAAGAGAAATGTACCTCTGTCCTTGGGTTGCTTATCAGTATTTCTGTATCAAGAACAATTTCCTATGGACAGCTGCATAGACACGCAAGTACAAGATGGAACACAAGGAATATCAACATCTCTTTTCATCTGAAAGGTCATTGGCCTTGTCTGGTGCTTGGAAGGGCTAATTCATCTTCCAGAGTAAATGCAGATCTATTCCTCAACATAATCCGTAACATTATCTCCTTCAGTATGTTTTATTTCAGTTCTGCCAATGGGAAAATGCCCCAACTAAAGCATATTTTACTTAACCTTGGTTTGTCTTGCTGTCCTTTATTTATTCATTTACTCTTAAAAACTTTTAAAAACTAGATCTTTGTCTCTAAAGGCTCTCAAAGTGGCTCATGTTAACCGCTACAATGAGATGAAAGACAAGAAAATGAATTAGAACATGATGGCATAGTTAATTTAGTTTAAAAATGTAAATCTATATTGCAAAGTTAATTGTAAGTGTTCTGAATCACAAGAGAGTGAAAGCTAATAAATATTTATTGGACCTATTCTTTCTACCAGACTCAGTTGACCTCAGTTCATTTCAGGAGTCAATTTTGCATTAGATTATGTAATATTTTGGCCAACATATGAATGTGGCTAGAGCAGTTTGCAGATCACCTACATGTAGACCCAGACTGCATTGGGAGTTCTAACTCAATCGTATGTGGGGAAGATAGTCATACAAAGAATGAGCCAGACATATAATCCAGGAGGGCAGTCTCAAAGTCCATAGGGTACATGCAACCTTCCAGCACAATCTGTGTACCCTGAAGTTCACTCACACACAATAAGACAAAAGTAGTAGCAACATCATCACCTTCAAGCTGACAAGAAAATGAAGCACATGTTTTATGCCCTTGGAGCTAGCTAAAGAGCAGTCACCCTCCTAACCCCGCCTGAAAGCAGCCAACAAAATTAGCAAGCTTAGCTCCTGGTTTTTACAGAGATGCATAGCTCTACATTTAGGTGATGAGCTAATACGTCCCAGGGGCAGTGTTTCAGTGAGAAATTAGGAATGAGGAAGCACCTCAAGTTGTAGAGTCATTCTTCTCAAGCCATAACAAGGACATCCTGTGGTGGCAGTGGAGGCCACAGGTCACTATGTTGGCTTTGGTCCCTTTTTACTCCCAGATAGTGAACAGTTGTGTGCTTGTTGCCTTCACTTCAGTGCCTCCAGTCTAAGCTGCTTCTACTCTTCCACTTGACATTTTGGAACCAACCCTGGCAATCAGTCATCATATATTCACAGGTCACCCCTCACTTTCCTGGCACCTTTGCTGTTCTAAGCATCATCCAAATAAGAGCAATCCATGTCAACTGAACAGCCGTTTTCCTGGCTACTTACCTTAACTGTTGTGCATATATGGCCCTTAGACTAATAAATTAGTCCCCATGCCATTAAACAATTTGAGTCTGAAATCCCTGATTTCAAATCTTATTTATTTATTTCTATGTCATGTGACCAATCTTTATGAAAAGTATACAGAACAGTGCCTGAAGAACAATGAAACCACAGGACACTATGGAGGGACAAAGATCAATCAATCTGCTCTGGTCTCCCTACCATAAGAATCCAGTCATGAGCATGGAGACTACTGTGCCAAAATATTTCTTCCATTTTCCGAAACTTTTCTATCCTTCGGAATAAAACTTCTGTTTCCCTACCAAGAAACAAAACAAAACAAAAGTTATTTGGATACTCCTCTAGGATAATTTGACCCAAGAATCAACTTTTGTACCACTCCCTGATACCTATTTATTACTTGGCATTCAGTGCTGCTCTTTAGGAATTGATTGTTTTCCTCAAGCCTTGAATGATAAGTTTTATACACATAGTATATATACCTAATTTTCTAAAGAAAAGAGATCTGAATGCCAATATAGTATTTTACTTAAATATGAAGTTATTATAGGTTATCATAATCAATAGCAATAATTCATTGAAAGGGTTTACAACAATAACAAAGCTTGAAGAAAAGCAAAAATACTTAATACTGTTTAGTGCAAAAGCATTTCTACCCACTGTTAAGTAATATTGTATTAGTACAGTTCAGTTTTCCCAATGGGAAAAAATGAGCTTTTTTCTTTATTGTCTAAATAGGGACAGCATTTTCTTCCAAGAAAAAACTTCACGGTACACAGGTCTATATAGTTGTTTTGAACTTGTAACTAATAGTAGGTCTCTTAATAATTTTATGAAATATAGCTGTCATGTACAATGTTGATAATACATAATATATAACAAAAGCAATTTTGATTTATATCAGATAGAGCAAAACTCTATCTAAGATACATACAAGCAGTACATAAAGCTTCTAGAGATGGCTCATGGCATGCTGAAGTACATTAAAAAAAACATCCTTCTATAGTATCTTAAAGATGCTGACTTAGCACAGAGGTGAAAATTTATTTCTAACCTCTCTGTGAACTGGGCACATCTGCTTTGTCAGCTATTCTTTCAAACCAATTGGACAGAATTTATTACTATAGTCCTATACAAGCTATAAGTGACCTGCCACCTACAACAAAGTTTTCTGGCTTTCTGATGTAACTAGTTCAAAATATGCACCCATCAGCAATACTGAGTCAGCCTTGCTGCTTGGCTGATCAAAGGCACCAGGTATATTGTTCCCAGGCCCTAAGTTTTAATTGAATTTAAATAGGATTAATTTAGCTTTAAGTTCCCTGTAAAAATTAACTTGACATCCTTACTTCCTGACTCAGAGAAGTTCCATAAAGTCCAGCAAAAACAAATAAACAAACTAAAAAACCCCACCTGTAGTTATATATGCTGTTGCTCTTTGCTGGACAATTTAGATATGTTAATGCTAAGTTTTCATTTTGAAAAGCTGAAGTGGCATATTTAAAAATGTTGCTGTGGTGGACCCTTGAAGCTATCGTGCTGAAATAAATGTTAATATTTCATTCCATTCTGCTGAAAAATACCTGTATTTGCAGGTATTTTGCTGCTTCTTCATTATGCCCCATGGTTGACTATTATTCAGAATTTTGAATTAGTTGGAATCGAATTTTGTTTCCTTTATCTCAGATTTGTATGCCATCTTATCATCTTCAATTCTAAATTTGATCAGTTAGTGATTTTCCTTATCTTTACTAAACACAGCTTAATTAATCAAGTAATAAACACTATCCTAATCCTAAACTGTATGCTGGGGTATCCTGGAGCACTGCATCAAACTCACAGATGAGCCTCGGGATATTTGTGTCTGTGTGTGTGTGTGTTGTGTTTATGTGTGCACACTTGCATACACCTACTTTGAATTCATTGCTGAATCCTGGAGACAGCCTAGACAAGTCCTTGCAGTTTTCTTGGGAAAAATTTGGAAGTGGTTTTTATTGCCTTCTGGGGACTGAGAGTGAGTGATTAGCTCAAAGTCATCTTGCTGGTTTCATACCTTTCTAGCAGGTCTAGAACTCAACAGTCTCCCAATTTCAATCTTTAGCTGCTACACCAAACTGGCTTTAATAGAATATTTTACTAGCTAATATGAAGAATTGTTAGTGAGTTTGCTGCAGTATCATACAGTTTGGGAACTCCTAGTAGTGCCATGAGAAAATTACTGAGACACTAAGGTTGCTATGAACTAGGAAAGTTTGGGAACCTCTCCCCAATCAAGAAAACTTCAAGAAAAAAAAAACACCCCAGACAAGAGTGACAGGGCAATCTGCTGTATACAAACAATCAGCAAACCCCACTTTTCCCATGCTCTGATGATGTTGCCTAGTTGGGTAATGAAATGCCTGCAGAAAAAAAACACCAACTTTAGGAAATACCAAAATTCAACTCTGAGTTACATATATTCCCTACTATGGCACTACACATTTTAATTCATTGATTCAAATATTGGAAAAATATTAAATGGAGGAAAGGGGGTCTTTTATGATGTTTCCAGCCTAGAAAGAAAAGAACACACCAGCTTAATCTACTCTAGTATTGAAGAACCTTTGCATTCTTTCTATGAATGGAATGGAATGGAAGAAAAATCCTTCATACATGATGAAAATGCTAAAATGAAAGGATAATATTATAAGAGGTTTCTCTACAGTATGAGGCAGGAAGAAAATTATCAATGGTATCAAGTTAACTGGGAGAAACATGGTTCATTTCTTGGGATAATTACCAGGTCATTTCTGATTTTTCCTCTTTTCTATTACAGGCATTGACCTTTCATATATATGGGGATGGCTAACAATTCAGACAGTTCTAAAAAGGGATTACACAGATTAACAGAGAACACAACTATCAGTGGTTCCCAGTATATTAGTTATATGCTACCTCTATCATCAGAAGCAGCATTTATATGAGCACGAAGATCTTGAGATCCAAAAAATGGGAAGATAGTTATCTTCAAATGCTGCTTGGTGATTTCCATATATAGAGTAGTCTTGCTACTGTATATATAACAATGCTGGACTAAATAGGCCTTTAGCTTTATTCAACTGGTCTTTATATGCTTAACTATAAACAAAAACACCATGAATCTTGAACTGATCCATTCTCTTTCAGAATGCATTGAAACTGGTTGAACAAAAGGAAATCTATTCTTCCATCATATGCTGTTGACAACCCCATGACTTGTTGAGTAATCATTTCAGAGATATTTCCTAACCTAAATAGAGAAACTAAATGATCATTGGTGGGCATCAGTGGGAGGGGAAGTGACTGCTGATTTCCTGTCAGCTTCCCCATTGAGTTTTCATGTGGGAAGTAGGCAGTGAGCATCAAGAAATCTTCCTTCCTTCCTTCCTTCCTTCCTTCCTTCCTTCCTTCCTTCCTTCCTTCCTTCCTTCCTTCCTTTCACTCTTCCAGATGATTTCATACCATTTTGGGAATAAGACGTCTGTCAAAGTTCTGGAAAATTTAACTGAACATGAATTTGCTTTAAGTATTACAGAATTAGTAAAGATGCATCTTTCTGTACCATCTGCAATTTTGTTTCCTCAGCCATTATACACCTTTATTCTTTCATTAGAACATTTTACATGTAAGACCTTTGACTATGATTATGTAAATTTTCAAGACACTTATTTGAGCAAGATATTCTGTGGTTTTAAGTGCTACCTCATTGTATTTCTCAGATATAGGAGGAGAGAGAGAGAAAGTTGTGGCACAGTGGTTAGATTGCAGGATTGCAGGCTAATTCTGCCCCAATTAGGAGCTCAATCCTACTGGCTCAAGGTTGACTCAGCCTTCCACCCTTCTGAGGTTGGTAAAATGAAGACCCAGTTTATTAGGGACTGTATGTTGACATTTGTAAACCACTTAGAGTAGTGGCTCCCAACCTTTTGGGCACCAGGGACCAGTTCCATGGAGAGAGGGTTTTTCACAGACCAGCGGTTGGGGACCCCTGGCTTACAGAGTGCTGTAAAATGCTATTGATATTGCTATAGGGCAGGAGTGGGCAATTAATTTTCCCAAAGGGCCACATGAGAAAGCGGAACTAATATGGAGGGCTAAACCAATAGGACTAGAAAGATGCATAGGCACATCACATACACATAAATAGCAGTTGCCTTCAAAATAGCAACAATACAATTGTATTATGAGCTGGACAGGCATAGTTAAATGGCAGGATATGACCTGGGGTTATAAAATGCCCAGATCTAGTATAGGAGCTCTTATGCTTTTTCAATATTTAAGCTATAAAGTTAAGTATTTTTGGAGGTATCTTCAAGAAGCTACTAGCTGGGGGGGAAATGATTTCCTTTCTTTTAAAAATATTTAGCAATTTGGGTCCTGCTTTTCCCTATTTTAGTTTGCCAAAAAAAATATTTGGTAAAAGTTTAGAAACAAGACTACAGATAATCCTTCTTAACAACCACAATTGGGCCTGCCAACTCTGTCACTAAGTGACACGGTCATTAATTAAAACATCATGTGGCTGTGACAGATTTCCGACCTCACTTCCACATGGTCATTAAGTGAATTACTCATGGTCATTAAGCGAGACATCATATGACTGTGACTTACAGTTTTACTTCCAGCTACCCATTGACTCTGTTTGTTGGAAGCCAGCTATGAATAGTGCAAATAGCGATCACATGACCACGTGCATGACACTGCAACAGTCATAAATGCCTGCTGTTCACAAAACACCAAAATTTCAATCAGACGACTATGGGGATGCTGTGATGGCCCTATGTCCAAGGACCAGTCATAAAGCTACTTTTTTGCCATGTGATAACTTTGAATGGTTGCTAAACAGATCAGTTGTTAAGTGAGGACTATCTGTAATTGGAAAACAGCCAAAGTCAGTTGATCTAGTTTAATATTCCGATCATCAGATCATGTAGTCATAAATAATGCTATATTATTATTATGAAAAATTGAAAACAGACACTAATTATAGATTATCTACTGGTTTTAATCAATATTAAGTCTATACAGAGTGGGTGTAATCTATGCTTCTAGCATCAAGAACTGTGCAATTCACCTCAACACTCAGTGTGAAGCATCAGAAGTGATGTGCTCTGTTTCATAAGGTGAGTCAGAAACAGTTTCCTTTAAATAGAATCTTCACTTCAAAACAAGTGGTGTCCATGTACATTGTGCATTGCCAGAAAAACTGCTGGAAAATTAGAGAAGTGAAACAGTTCGGTTGTTTCAATTTGTATATAAAAATGTTGCTTCATACATCAGGTTTATTAAAGTGATTCCATCAGATCACTTTTCAATTTAATTACAGCAACAAAGTTTTGCATAGTTCTAGTCAATATATTTCAGTAACTGTCAGAATACAGGCTAAAAATAGTGTGAGATCTCTTATTGAAATGCACTAAGGATTCAGAGTGTGCATCATATCTAATAATGGGAAAGTCACATTGAAAGTTTCATGTAGACCTTGAACTGATAGTTTTCATTTTGCCAGCTATTTTGTCTGTACATTGGGAACAATCCTTTCAGTTGCCCCCATGTGTACAAATGAAAACAATGGAGTGCTAAAACAGAACCTCCTCGGAGAGATGGGTGTTTGAAATATGTTTGACAGAGAAAGTTTAATGGTTGCCTGCCTCCTGTTAGATTTAGAGCTCCATTTCAGGCCTTACAAACTATTGCTTTTATATTATTACTCTTTCTATATACCCTGGAAAAAAGGGATGCTTTATCTGTAGAGTGGCAGATGTCCCAATTTTCCCCATTCTGGCCAATCAACTATACCCCAGTGGCTGCTGTTTGCCTGGAATATCTTTGAAATTGTGAAGCTGTGGTAGACATTCAAAGTGGCAGTGGATAGAATATGCTTCTCAGGAGGGTTGCCTGCAGATACCCTCTATGAATTGGCATTCAAGCTGTTACTCTGAAGAAGTACTACTGTCAGTGCTTTGGAGATTGAGTTACAGAACATTATTCCTTGCCAGTGGTGTGCAGAATTTCCCGAGGCTGAAGACAGACATAAAATAAAAAGACCAGGTGTTCACAGCATGTTCACACCTGCCTTCTGAGCCTAACCTCACAACAAAATTGTCAAATGAACCCGTCAGTCTAATCTTCCCCTGCCTATTCATTCATTCTTGTTCCTACTGCTTCCTCATCCTCTGCTACCTAGGGAAATCTGACAAAGCATCCCATCACTAATTTCCAAATATGGGAAGAAGATTTGTCGCTTTGCCACCTGCAAGATATTTCATTCATCCTTGCCAGTGGAGAAAAAGTATTGATTGAATGAGACTTTGGCTGGCAAGCTTTTTATTTTGGTTCAGTAGTGACACCAGACTGAAAAATATGCAATGAACCTTCTTCTTATACTACATCAATCTTCAACCCTTACGTGCTTCTGAAATGAGTCAGTGATTTGTAGAAGGCTGCCCGTATAGAATGCAATTTTGCAATCTCTCATGATAGTCATTGCAATCTACATGGCACCTAAAAACTTCCCCATTGGATTTGAGTCCATCATTCCCTTTCCATTAAAAAAGAATAACAGCCCCCAAACTCCTCTCTTTCTTGATTTCTTCCTAGCGTATGAGAAAAATAATTTGATTCAGAATCTTGATTGTTATGAGAGTATACAATGTACAATTTGTTCTATAAAATTCAGCATCTCTCCTGGCTACAGCCGCACAATTAAGCTAGCTGAGACAATTGAATTCTGAAGAACATGAGGCATTTCACAATGCTTTAATGGCAAGAAGTTGATATCAAATGGTAATATTTTTTTCATAAACATATGAAGTGTAGGAAAATCACAATTTAATATAAACATATAAGATAATATTATATACACTGGTTTCAGGAGATAGGAATAATGTAAATTACTGTATGTAGTTAAAAAAAGAAAGAAAGTTACTGCAATTGCAGGAATTCTGAAAGTTAACATTGACAACAAGAGAAAGTGAGATTACTTTCTTCCTAAATACCTGATTACACTATTCTCTAATTGCTTTCAGTTCTAAGAAGAAATATGGTCTTTCTTCTCCATCATTAATTAAGTCTTTGTTAACAAACCATCCTTATAGAGTACATTTTTCCCCATTACTATCACATCAGGGAGAAAAGCAAGATAAGTTGATTCATTCAGTTCTCTCCATTGAATTCTATCAATACTTTCACATTCTTCAATGGGCTGGAAGATTCCAGTCATAAAATTCCATGCAAAATTTAGAACCCTGGAAGATTAGGCTTGTAAATTATGTATAGTACTGTTTCTCAACCTCAATATTTGTGGAACAAAAGTATTTGAAGTCATGCTAACATTTGAGCCCATTTTTAAAAATTGAATCCAACAATGTAATGCAAAAATTGATCCACAGTTATAAAGATATATTTATGAAACTGACA
Organism: Protobothrops mucrosquamatus; assembly: GCF_001527695.2. Classification (NCBI taxonomy): domain Eukaryota; kingdom Metazoa; phylum Chordata; class Lepidosauria; order Squamata; family Viperidae; genus Protobothrops; species Protobothrops mucrosquamatus. The sequence goes on from NW_015386943.1 coordinate 343,546, forward strand.
TGGACCAGAAATAGAATTATTCATTCATTATCAGGGTCTAGTATCAGTGTATAATCAACTTTAGAATATTATTAATGGCAAAGTTGTAAAGTGCAATGCAGTATGTATCAGTATTCTAGTATCTCTTTAGAAATTTTCTGAATATTTTTTTCTTGCATGTTAAGAATAAGAAGACAGGAAAGAGAGAGAGAGAGAGAGAGTGCGCACATAATATAAACTCCCTCTCTTTCTTGACAATGTTGTTAGATACAATAATAAACACCACAAAATTTCTACACCTGCACATGCTAAAATATTGATCTACTCTTGAAGATTTGACAAACACCATTTTGAAGGAACAATTTTGGTTTCTTGACAATTCTTTAGAATTATGATCCAATTTATGCTTTCTGTAATAATCAGCACAGCAGAGCTGTAAAACTGTCCTTGCTGAGTATAGCAGATTTATACTCTATCACTGCAATATGATCAATACAATAAGAAACTAATAACACACTTTCCCCCCCCATCTCAAGACATCTACTCAATGTATTTCTTGGAATCTGTAGCCCCTTATGCTGGTTTTAAAGGTTTATGTACATATTAGCCATTTTTATTACCACTCTATGATGCTGGCTCTCCATCTTCCATTACAGTTTGAAATATCAGCCACTATGCTGTACAGTAATCAAAAAGCATTTTCCTTACTAGCACTTTTATAGCTAGGGGAAAAGGGATTTTAAGTAAATAAAGAAAACATTAATTCACCTGACTTCACAAAGGAATTGAGAAGTAAACATATAATTGTATATTATTCTACTAATTTACTTTCTTGAACATTAGATCAATAATAACTAATTCTGAAATGTGAGCATCCATGCCTTAAAGATAATGCCTCATTGGATGAATTTCCTACGGGATTCATAAAAGAGGTAGGTGGCAGGGCTTTTTTTTTTAAAGTCTATTTCCTACTTTCAAAAACTGAATGAGAAAAATCTTGCATTTCTTTCAGGTAGGACTTGACACTGAAAGAGTATTCTTCATACAAGAGGTACAGAGCAATTACATGAGTGAAGGAAATATTCTTCCTTAAATGGTTCTTGTTTTCTCCTAAAATGTAGGAGAAGCCTGTTTTATTTTATTTTTTATTTGAGGTTTGGGTGTTATTGATTTTTGTTGTTGTTGTTCCCAGCTAGCTGGGAGCACTTAGCTAATCTTGATTGATCACAGAAGCTCAATCACAGTTGAATTGATTCATAACTGGATTGGAAAATTCCAGATTGTAGGTTAATTTAGAACAAGAATCTTAGAAGATGTCAGTGGCTAACTTCCTCTTTATTCTTGCCAAGAATATTGCATCAATATATCCCTGATGTCACTAGCAGTTAAATCAAACTTGAAAGTGCCTCGTTGACTTAGAGAACTATCTCTCAACCTCAGCAACTGGCTGGGGAATTCTGGAAGTTGAACTCCACACAACTTAAAGTAGCTGATATTGAGAAACACTGGTGTTCAGCGGAGAAGAATCCAAACTCCTTAGAGGTTATACATTTATTAGGTCAAGTGACATTTTACAAAGTATCAGACTTTTAGGTGCTAAACTTTTTCATCAGGCAAATTGTTTAGAGGAAAAAGTGGGGTACATAGGCCATCTTAGAATACATTTGAATCAGCTTAGTCTCTTAAATGGAGTCCATCTAATCGAATCCATCAACTAATACAGGCAGACCACCAAAGTCAGCCACATTTTTTCCTCTTCTTCAAAAATTCTTTAAAAACTGGTTTGGTTGACATTTTTTTAATCTACCTTATACTAGTGAGGTAGCTCAAAGTACTGTTGTTTCTTTTCTCATCCATCTCTTTGCAATTTCCTCCATTTCCTAATCTCACAAAAGTTCAACTTTTGCGATATCTTTCTCTTGAATTTAACTGAAATAAAGGGAGGGGAGAGGAAGTCACAGACTGCAAGAGAGATGATTATAACATGAAAGACTGAAAATGGTCAGATGGTTGCTTGTCTGTTAAAATTAAATTAAAATTTAAGAATTAAAGAAAGAATCCTGCATCCACATCTAAGATACTTTCATCAAAAGTTTAATTCACTTCCTAATTAATTCATTTAAGCTTCCTTAATATGTAGAAATGAAACATTTCTACAAAGAGGACTTTGAAATAAAGGCTAGTACTGTGGCTCTGGAGTGGATACGGTTATGGAATCCAGATAACTGTCCTGCCTTCCACTGTAAACAGAATGGCATGAAAGGGGTAAGTATGTCGATACAATAATCACTATAATTTACAGAACAGGATGACATTACCTAGTAGGATAGAATTCTTATAGTATGAAGGATTGCAGAGGCATCACACTAAGGTCCCCTCCCCAATCTCTTATCAAAATCATTCCAGGGTAAGGGTCATACTGTAATTTTAAAAATATTTTCTTTATCTTCCCTATGTAGTGCAACAATATATAACATCTGTACCTTACTTTGTTTGCAACTCTTCTTCAACTGCTTGGTGAGTAGCCTAGTGATCACTGTAGTTTGTGCATGCCAATAATATATACTTTCTCCAGTTGCTTATTTAAGTAGGCATTTTCCCCAATAAATCAGTAAATAAATGCTGTTACATTTTCGTTAAATTAAATGAGAATGATAAAACTCATGCAGAAAAGTGCAGAGGAACAATGAATAAATATTTGTTTTGTTCTGCATGGTGATGGCTATGACGCTTTATTGAATGGGTTGTTTCCAGGTTGTTGGTTTTTTTACACTACTTCGAGTGTGATGATATGGCCAGTATACAAATATTGTAAGCAAACAAATAACTCCAAGGAAATAAAAAAAATGGGAAAGGCTGTAGAGGAAACCAATACACAGATATACAAATCATACACATAAACCAAAACAAACACAAGAAGATCTGAAAACAACAAACATATCACATAAAGGAAATAGAAGTCCAGTTTATTAAAGAAGATTGCAGACAGCTGAGGTGATTTTAGTGAAGAATGCTAAGAATAATAAAATAAGGCTTTTGTTATATACGTCCAAAAGAAAAAGAAATAGTATATCAGAGGTGCTCCATGATGGTAATAGGGTTACAGGTAACAAAGAAAAGGCAGGGCTACTTAACTTTTGTTCCTCCAATTAAGAAATGTATATATTTCACAAATAACGTATGAAAAACAGGGTGAAGGGGTGGGATTGAAGCTTGAGACAGATAGAAACATGGTCAGGGAATACCTATTTATTTGGAATGAGTTAAAATCTCCAGGATCAAAGAAATCACATCATAAATCTAGCTATATATTCTCTTTGAGAAATCCTGGAGAAGTATTGAAGTCCCTGATGACCGGAGAACAAATGCTGTCTGTTATCTTCACAATAAATAAAAGAAAAATTCAGAATAAAAAGAATATATAGTAGATATAGGCCATTCAGTACAGCAGATCCTAAAGACACAAATTGTAAGCACTTTGACAAGAATCAAGTCATTACAAGTGGTCAGCATAGATTTGTCAAAAACAAATCAAGCCAAAGGTATCTTAACTCATAATTCTAGTTCAGATAAATTGTTTAAGAGAATATAGAAATGCTATAGATGTCATATATGTTTGATCATCAAAGAATTTGAGAAAGTACTCCATGACTTGCTCAGTGGCAAGCTAGATAAGGGTGAGTTGGAGGGCCTGAAAATGAAATGACTATGTAGTAGACTCAAAAAGAATATTCAGAGTGCTCATCAATGGATGTTCATCACATTGGAAAGAATTATCAAGGAACAATGCCACAAGCAACAATCATGAGACTTCTATTTTCCAATATTTTATTAATCACATGAATGAAAAGATGTAAGAAATCAAGTCAAAGATGCTGATGGAGGTGTGTCAGAACTTAAAAATAAATCCTTTTTAATTTAAAAGAGATTTATTTATTTAAAATATGTATATGGTTGCGCATCTTGTGGAGCACAAATCTGGCAGCTGATAAATAATAAAATCACAAACAATAAAAATGGTTAAGCAAAAGTTAAGAAAAACTATGCACTTAATCCATCATCTGCATCATTCATCCCCAGACTCTAAAGTTACAGCTTTTTACAGCTTTCTGAAAGACTAAGGGGGTGTGCCAGATCTCAAGGGGATACTGTTCAACAATGCAGGGGCTTCTATGGAAGTAGGTCTCACTAGATAGTAAGATTTAAGGGAAGGCCCTGAAGCACATCTACACTGTCTGATCTGGTGGAATGTGCAGATATCCTTAGGGACAGGTGGCCCCACAAATAACTCTGTGCCATGTAAGGCCTAAAAGGTGCAGAATAGAATAGAATAGAATAGAATAGAATAGAATAGAATAGAATAGAATAGAATAGAATAGAAGCTGGAAGAGACCTTGGAGGTCTTCTAGTCCAGCCTCCTGTTCAAGCAGGAGAACCTATACAATTTCAGACAAGTGACTGTCTAGTCTCTTCTTAAAAATCTCCAGTAATAGAGTGCCCACGATTTCTAAACGCAAGCTGGTCCACTGGTTAATTGTCCTCGCTGTTAGGAAGTTTCTCATTAATTCCAGATTGCTTCTCTCTTTGGTCAGTTTTGGTCATATTGGTATTGGTATTGTTAAAATGTGTGCATTGCCTGACTCCCAGTGATTCTGGGCAATTCACAAGCTAAATGAAAAACAGAAAAAATCAACCACATAACAATTGAAACAAAGGAGCAAAAAAATAGCAAAACTGAGCAATAATATAAACCTACACACACTGGTCAGAAGGGGCTTTAAGTATCCTAATCGAAGGTTGAGAATGCTACCTCAGTTTTGCCAAACCATTTTCAGGCCGTGAAACTAAGTCTGAATTTTCAGTGAAGCTGTCTATAGAAAATAAAATACTGGAAAAAATGTTGAAGATACACCATAAAAGTGAAGGAGTGGCTTGGAATCTGTTCCTTTGGTAACTAACTGATCTAATGCTACTTGCAGTAAGAGAGATCAAATTGGAGTCCCAAGAACTATCACGTGTTCTTTAAATGCCTTAGAAATAATATTTCGTAGCTAGCCAGTTGTGTTATTTTTTTCCGCCCTGCAGCTGAAAATATTAAGGATTTGTCTATGTCTTTCAAACTAACAATGGGCTAATGAGACTAGCCTTGATTTTTCAATGTTACTTTCAATTGCACTCTTTAAGCTATTCAAGTAAAATAACCCCAACATTTCAGTTCAACATTAATTGAAATCTGAGACATATTTAAATACAATTCAGTCCACCAGCCATTTTTCTTTAATTCACAAAAGAGTAACATAAAAGGTGGATTTTAGCTTAGCTGCAGTGCCATGGCAACTGCCTGGAGGAGAAAGGTGCCAAGTGACAGCATACAAATACTGACATCATTTCCCCCAAATGATATCATAATATTCATGGCAACAGGATGGCTGATATCAGAAGCCTAGCATGTCATATGGTCTTACAAAATGGGAGAAGCTAGTTTCTTTAGATGTTTGGTTCACATCACCTTTGCATGCCTTTTCCCATAAGCCACTTCCATTTTAATTGTGGTGCTTATGTTTAAATTATTTGCTCACAAAATGCACAATTCTAAATGCATTTTTCCTTTACATTTTATATCTTTGTGGCATAGGAATGTTTGGGAAATTGAAGCTAGGAAATCTGGGCAGCAGTAGTACAACATTTCTAAATAACACTAGCTAAGGAATTTAACATTTATTTCCAAGCTTGTAGCACTAAAGCTACTCTAACTGAACTGCATATGGTAACCTTGGTAGTAAGAGGTGAAGTAGTGCAGTTGAAATATCCAGTAAGAAGGAAGGAGATAAGTTATAAAACATAGAGATCTAAAGTTCAAGAAGCAAAACAAAACAAAAAATACTTTACAGGTAGTCCTCGACTTACGACCACAATTGAGCCCAAAATTTATGTTGCTAAATGAGACATTTGTTAATTGAGTTTTGTCTCATTTTATGACTTTTCTTGTCAGAGTCATTAAGTGAATCACTGCAGATGTTAACTTAGTAACACGGTTGTTAAGTGAATCTGGGTTCCCCATTGATTTTGCTTGTCAGAAGGTCGCAAAAGGTGGTCACATGACCTTGGGACACTGCAGCCGTCATAAATATGAACCAGTTCTCAAACATCTGAGTGTAAATCATGTGACCATGGTGATGTTGCAATGGTTGTAAGTGTGAAAAACGGTCATAACTCACTTTTTTCAATGTGTTCCTTGACTTTGAACAGTCACTAAATGAACTTTGTAGGTCGAGGACTTACCTCTAACAGCCATTTCACTTTTCCTAGGGATTTTATTATTTCTCACCCTTCTTCATTGTAATGAGCAACAAAGACAGCTGATGAAATCGTGTTCATAGTTTTCACTGAAAACCAAGTGCGATATATGCAGCCGTATCTGAGAGATGACTGTTCTGCCTCTGTTTCTCTGACTCTCAGAGTTCTGAGCATGTTGGGGAAAGGCTGCCCCCGCTGTGCCATAAAATAAAATGATATGCTTCAGGCAATACAATGAGCAGGATAATGCATGAAAGTGTGATTTGGTAATTGAACAGTGGAATACTTTCTGAAGTATTGGTCCTACCAAAAAGACACAGGTGGGACTTTTGGAGAGCACAATTTGCGTGTTATTGTGCTAGCTTTAAAGAAGTTAATAGCCTATAAGTTGTTCATATTACATATTATTATAATTACATCTGTCACCTGACTTGCTAGTAAATAGATAGGAGAAGACTATATTGAATATTCTCCCATTGTTATAAGGAATTGACTTTTTATTGTATTTTCTGTGGAAGAGGAAAATTTCTGAGCGGTGGGGGGGGGGAATACCATCTTTCAAGTTCATCCCCAGCTTATATAAAGAGAAAGCCACATTACTGCCAAGAGCCAGGGAAGAAAATGACTGACTTGAAAAATATGGCCACATCACAATACCTGTTTTGACAATGGAGGTACCATTTAAACAATAGCAAAAAGACATAGCTAAATGTACACGGCAAGAGGGAAAAAACAGAAATGAAATATAAAGTGTTGCAAGATTGAAAGGAAAGAGAACTGGGTTTACTGGAGTTGAAATTGTATTTCACTGCTTGATGTTTGATTTGGATAAAAGAATGGATTTGCTGAGAAATAAGAGACTTTTGCAGTCACAACCTGAGCTTTGGAGGGCATGGATATTTATGATATGGCAAGGCCAGTTATGGAAGTGGTTAAAGCATCGGGCTAGAAGCTAGGAGACTATGAGATCTAATCCCACATTAGGCACAAAATCAATTGGTGACCTTGTGCCAGTCACTTTCTCTCAGCTCTGGGAAGGAGGCAATGACAAATCACTTCTGAAAAATTTTGCTAAGAAAACTACAGGGACCTGTCCAGGTGGTCTCTAAGAATCGGACACAATTGAACAAAAGAATAAAAAATAAAAATACAATTATATACTGATGAACATGTAATTGCTAAAATATTGTTGAAATTTGGAACAAACAGAAGCTATGCTAAGGGGTAAACTTTTTGGTTTTAATATATAGATGGATCAATGGAAAGATGTAGTTAAAAGAGTTGAAATTTACATGATGTTATGATCTCAATGGGAATTAAAATGATGTATTAGTACATGATGCCAGAGAAATTATCTAGAATGTATAAAGGAGTTTCAATATTGGACCGAGTCGTGCCTTTGCGGCCTCTGACCCGACGTAGATCTCGACTGGCCCCCTGGTTTACTGGGGAGCTGAGAGAGATGAAACGTCAGAAAAGACGCCTAGAGAGCAGTTGGAGGGCCAGCCGAACCGAATCCGATCGAACACAGGTAAGGATACATGTTAGATCCTACCTAGTGGCGATGAGGGTGACTAGGACTAACTACTATTCCTCACTCATCGCATCATCAGATAACTGCCCGGCCGCCCTCTTCAGGGTGACCCGCTCCCTCCTTCAATTGAGGGGGGGGATCCCCTGGAGGGGAGGGCCGAGGATTTTGCTCAATATCTGCATGACAAAGTCGCGCGGATCCGAGAAGGCTTGGATACCGACTGGTTGGCCCAGGGGGAGGAGACGGAAGCAGGTCTTGAGACGGTTGTATGGGAGGAGTTTGAC
>NW_015386943.1:352907-377797 GCF_001527695.2 Protobothrops mucrosquamatus
GCTTTTCCAACAAGCGGGCCTGGCCTAGGGAGGATTTTTAAATTGGGTTTCTTAGAAATTTTAATTACCACAACACTAAAATATTGGTTTTAATTTGGTTTTATTTGGTGGGGTGTGTGGGTTTGTCTTTGTTTTTTAAAAAATGTTGTGAGCCGCCCTGAGTCCTTCGGGAGAAGGGCGGGATACAAATTGAATAAAAATGAAAATGAAATGAAATATATTGGAAATGTTATTTTAAAGATCAATATTCAACTGAAGCTGGAACTTTTCTTTTAGAAAGTAATCCATTGAAGATTATTTCAATATATCATGATTCTGACATGATTACTTATGCCCAGAGATGGAAAGATTCAACATTACCCACTATGGGGAAGTGGTTGGTGTAGTTGATAGATGTGGCTGAACGGAATAAAATGCCTTCTTTGATTAGAGAAAAGTTGTTATCTACATTTATTGATGCCTGGAAACCTCTTATGGATTTTTTTGCATAAAAATAAAGGGGGAAAAATAACTTGTGATTCATAGTTTTGATAATTAGATAGGGTAGTTTACAGAAATAAGAGTAATATAGTGTAACTTTAGAAAGAGGAGATAAAAAGACTTATACTTATAACTGCTGTTAAGAATATTAGAAGCCACTTTCCTTTGATTACTTTCTTTTTTTCTTCCTTACTTTATAGCAATAGCACTTAGACCAGCAGTTCTCAATCTATGGGTCGCGACCCCATTTGGGGTCGATCGACCATTTCACGGGGGTCGCCAAGCAAGGCTGTCCGCCATTTTTTTCCCCTTTTCCGGCGGGTGCCTTACCTCCCTTGAGCTGGGCCAGCTGGTGGTCGGCCTGCTCCATCTCTGCCGCTTGCCAGCTACACCTCGGCCAGCGCAGGGGGCGGAACCACGCATGCGTGGCGCTCCCGGGCAGGGAAGCTCCTCAACTTACGACCGGTTGGGTAGTCCTCGACTTATGACCGGTTTAGTCCTCGACTTACAACCGGTTTAGTCCTCGACTTATGACCGGTTGGGGGTCGCAACATTAAAAAGGTTGAGAACCACTGACTTAGACTTATATACCACTTTCCAGTGCTTTAGAGTCCTCTCTAAGCAGTTTACAGAGTCAGCATATTGCCCCCAACAATCTGGGTCCTCATTTTACCCGACCTCGGAAGGATGAAAAGCTGAGTCAACCTTGAGCCGGTCAGAATCAAACTGCTGGACTGCTGGCAGCCAGCAGTAAGCAGAAGTAGCCTGCAGTACTGCATTCTAACCACTGTACCACCATGGTTCTATTTATATTAGTTTGTATTAGTTTTTATTTTCTCATTTAAACGTTTTTATAAAAATTATACAAGAAATATGGCCATATCAATAATGAGACAATTAACGTCTTTCAACCAGCCACAACATCCTTATCAAGACTGCTTCTCTTTCTAAGTGTTCAATAGCATTCTTACACTGCTGTCCATTGTATCAAAGTTATGTATATTGGCATTTGAAACCCATGGAACCAGGACTGATTCCTTAAGTATAGAAAGCACAGAATGCCAGCAGCACACAATTGCTTTTGCAGTCCCTACCTGTGAAAAACATACTAGCAAAAGATATTAAGTCAATGCCTGGGAGGTTTTTGATTGATCTAGTAGATTTCCACACACACTCAAACTCATTGAAAATTCTGAAATGCAGGTTTTATAGAGCTAAAAAGTATTAAAACTTCAACCTCACATCTTGAATTGTTTGTTTCCAGTTTCACAGGACGTGGCTGAAATTTATTCTGCTTTTGTTCTCAGTTATTCTCCCACAATTTGTCAGGAAAAATGCTTTTAAATAAATCATAAGGAGAAAAATGCAAAATTTTATGCTCGGTTCATCTGCTTATCTTAATTAGGCTGTGTATGTGTGTTTCCTTGTTTTCAATATGCAATCATATGTTTGATAATCTTCAAACTCTGCAATTCCCAAGCTTTTCCAGTTTGAGTTAATATGCAAAATAGAATATCATCATATAGCTATTTGTCTGAGTCTTTTCCATATCTGAAAACACTGACAATCAGAAAGGCTGAAGAATGTTGGGAAGATGTGTAAGAAAAAGAAAGAAGTGGATCTCTTAAATACCTTCTAATAACAAAGTGAAACTCAAGGACAGATTTCAGCACCCTTCCTTCCTTTCATTTATTAAAGTAATACCAAAGATTCTATGTTAATTTTTGCAACAACAACAACAACAACAACAATAATAATAATAGTAAAGTTGGAAGGGACCTTGGAGGTCATCTAGTAGTCCAATCCCCTGTTCAGGCAGGAAACCCTACACCATTTCGGACAAATGGCTGTCCAGTCTCTTCTTAAAAACTTCCAGTGTTGGTCGTAAGTGGCGAAGACCTCCGTCCAACAAGGTGACCAATTAACAAGATTGACAGTCCTTCAAAGAGGAATCAAGATCCAACGAAGAGAGGAACTAATCAAAGGTGGGCAACGAAGAACAGGACGGAGGTCCGCGAAACCTTTTATGCTTGACTCCCTCTTCTTTATGGCAGCCCCTGAGATATTGGAACACTGCTATCCTGTCCCCCCTTATCCCCTTATCTTCATTAAACTAGACATACCCAATTCTTTATTCTGATTCCATTTCAAAATTAGTAAAAACTATAATTCAATAAAATTGTTTCGCATTAACATCGTTAATATATTTCCATGCATTTTGACTGGAGATGGGATCAACTTCCAAACTTCATGGACAAGTCCATACACTGTAGCTTACTGAGCAACATTTTCAGAAGAGGACTGCCAGTGCCTTCTTCCATGATATTTTGTGATTTCCCATCCTTTTGTTGAGACAGTGACTGATCCAAAGTCACTCAGTGGGCTTCCATACCTCAGGAAAGATTAGAACCCCAGAATACCCAATCCCAATCAATCTTCTTAAAGATTAAATACAGTACCCCATAATGGTTCTCATGCATAAATAATCACATTAAATCAAGTTCTATTTTTTTCATCTCCAGAGAGTTGATTGGTATAAATCTAGCCATTTTTGCTCTAATTTGGCTTCACATAAGCTGCACCAATTTCTTTTACTTTGTGGGAAAGCAGTAAACTCTTCTCAGCGAATCAGCTGAACATGCTGATCATCTGAGTGGCAGCAAAAAGAAAGATTATTCATCCCTGTTCTTGCTGGATTGGGATTATTCAGTATTTACATTTTAGATGTAACCACAGGTTCCTAAGCATTATAAATCCTCTGATCCGAGCTTTAATTTCAAGTCTATTCATTTACACAGTTCAGTTTGTATTACTATCATAGACAGAGACATCCATAGTTGGGACAAGGGGGACAGTGTAACCATGCAGATTCCACCCCTTATGTACTTGCTAGAGACACTCAGAGCAAGTTTGAAAGAATGGCACTTTTATAGTAATGTCACAATCCAACTTTTGTCATCCTGGCTACAATCTGCTGAGGAAAAGTCAGTAGAAAAAAAGAAATTGAATATGGTATAAGTAAATTTAGGAGATCTGTTTTTTGAAAAACCAGATAAGAAGATCCATTTGTATCAGAAAACAAAATAAGATCGTAGGGATTATTTAGCTACAAAATAGAAAAGGGAAGAAAAATCATATACAGTACACAAATAGGAAGACATCCTGTTCTAAATTCACCAACAATCTTTTTTTTTTTATGGTGAACTTAAACCTGTTTAACAATAAACTAGATAATTTTCTAGAGAATTCTTTCAGGTATTTGTGTTAGATGAAAATGAGCCATTTGTGCCTGTTTTCTTAAATAAAGCATTATTTAAGGGGGGGAAAAGCAACTACTTCCTTAAAGATCTGTAAACAAAAGGCCATGGATTTATACTCTTAATCTAATAACCTGCTTCTCTCTCTCTCTCTCTCTCTCTCTCTCTCTCTCTCTCTCTCTCTCTCTCTCTCTCTCTCTCTCTCTCTCTCTTCTTGTACTAACAAATTGAACTGAGAAGGTTCCTAATTACTAAGAGATAAGATAATTGAGTGGTCTCTAGGGTTCTATTCTAGTGTAACAAACTTCAATATAGTTGACAAATGTCGATCCATACCGCAGGATTAATATGGTTGTGCTTGACTTCCTCTTTAGCTATCCATTTGCTCTTTGGGTCTAAGTAACATTTTGATTACTTGGAAAGAACTGATGAAGTTTTGCAGTTAATGAGGCTGTCGGGTAATTTGTCAAATAGGGCTTCCAGGTTTGAAGGGAGGAAAGAAAGGTTATGTGCAAGTTAGCAAAATCTACCCAACTGCTCTGAACTAAAAAAAAAGTGCACCTGTTGCATGGCTTCTGTTTTAACCTAGTAACTGGTCTTGAGTTCTGATGCTTCACATTAGGCAGCTCCTCAGTGAACCAAAGGGTAATATTGATTATCATTACATTGTGTCTAAGCAATTAACTTGGCACCCACTGTACTATCTGCCAGATTGTTGGTAAACTTTCCAAATGACCACAGGGAACCATAGCATCTCATAGGCTCATGGGAAGGATCATCGTAGAGTAGCCTGCTTAAATAAATATAACTTAGAAATCTTGGGGTAGATTTGCTTATGAAATACTCTGAGATCAGACCTGCTATTGAGCCTCCACTTGGCATAGACAGTAAAATTCAAGGTTCTTGAATTTTACTGCATTACCTTCAACTCAGCAATTGATCAGAGTGCTTAGCGCTGTAAACATTCCACTGTATTCATAAGGTATTCAAGTTTGAATGTATCTGCCCTCTACAGCTGCACATTATAAAAATTTGATTCTTTCCAGAACAAAATTAAATAGTGAGAATTGCAAATGTCAGTAAGATGGCAATTTCGTGGATAAATTATTGCCATTGTTGGATTTTTCACATAGAAATACGAGTATGGGATGTTTGCAAGCCTTTCTGTACTTTGTACGTCTATTAACCATACCAAATTATAAAATACAAATGAAAATGAAAATAGTGGCAAAATTGGGAAGGGAAAAGTGGAGAGAGAGAAGTCCTGGGTAAAGGGGAAAAAAGAAAGAAAAGCATTGACCTCTGACTCTTTTTAGCAGAGTAGAATAAAATAATAACATTTTATTTTTATATGAAATATTATTATTCAATCAATAATACTTTTTTACTTTTACATATTTAATATGTACTAGCCATTTCTATAACAAACTTATCTAATCAGCAAAATCCAAACTCAAAGCTCTGGATTTTTTTTCCATCTCAGGCACAAAATTTAGAAACAATTGCCAAATAGAAACAAAGTTGGATGTGTTCTTTTTATTATTATTAAAGAAATTAATTTGGTTCTATCAGTTTTTCCAGCCATTCCTCCATTATGGGAATTAAAGTATCTTTCCATTTTTTGTGTATAAAGCAACATAAACAGATTTTTTCAGGGTCTTTAGCCATTAAATCTAAAAGAAAAATCTCTTGTTTAATTTTTATATTCAGTTTAAGAATCTTATGTATTAAAATATGAATCTTACCCCAGTATTTCTTTGCTTTATCACAAGCCCTCCAAACACTCCCTGCACTTTATCAAAGGACCACATGTCTTCCTGGAGTGTTGAATTACACATGACACATCTGACTGATGGTCAAATATACCCATAAATCTCGACTTCAGCTTGAGGATTAGAAAATTGCTAGTTTTATTCGTTCAGTTTAAACTACTCATCCAACTACAGGTCCAGAAATATAGCTTCCTTCCTTGAAACAGATTTATGAATTCTATAAAATAAAGAAAGAAATCCCTATCTCACTAAAAGGTGGGGGAGGGGCTAGAAATATTGAATGGGGTGAAGCCTTCTAATCAAAAACCCATATTAATCATAGGAAAGAGAAGACAGGTCAGACCGAACTTTATTTCAGTCATTGACCAATAATGATAGGCCATTCCTCAGTTTTCAAATAAAACCATCAAATGTCTTGTACTTTTCAATTTGAAAGTTCTGATAGATAATCATGGGGCCATCTGCCATCAACAAATCCAAAAGTAGGAACTGGAACATAATAGTATACGTGCTGAAATTATATCATTTAACAGGACAAGATTAAATAGACATATAATTATGTTTCTTACTAGACTGTACTTTACAGATATATGAAGCAACTAAATATGAATATATTGTTCCACAACCTTTATGACAGACTCTATTTCTCAATCAAAAAATGCTGCGTGGGAAAATTTCTTCATGATATTTTTTTTGAGAGTTAACTGACAGAGTGGCAAGTAAGAATGCTGCAGTTCACAGAAGAGGAACATCAGACAGAAGTACATCAGACCCATTTTTATTGTTCATTTTTAGAGAATGATTCCATCAAATTCTGTTTTTTTCTCTAAATTTTAAATTTACAGCCCAGAGAAATTGGCCAGACCAAAATGGTGGCAGACAATTTAACTTCTGAAATGGAAGAAAGGTCCTTTTCATTTGTTTTTTTCTAGTAAAGGAAAAACAAATAACTAAAAATCATTCTACTTAAGGTCCTTGCATTCCAGGATCAAATATAAATGAATTTACTTTCACCAGCATTCCTGGAAGAAATGCTTTAATCAATATTGTTAAGGTGTTACTGCTGGGTCAGATCACTCTTAGCCTTTCTGCATCCTCCTTCACTTGAGAGGGCATAAAAATGGATGATCTAGAATTTCTTCAAGGAAAAGAAAATTTGTCCTACAGTTTCTCAGTTAACAGAGCTCACCTTTAAGTGCTGATGGTCGGACAAGTACTGGGAAAGCCCCATTTGGTGTTTTTTTTTTTTAAAAAAAATGTCTTTAGGCCAAAGAAAGTCAAGAAGGCTGCAAACCTCTGAGCTTATTATTATAGGGTTTGAAATCTGAACTGGAAAAAATCCAAATGACCATTAAATGGAATCAAATAATTTTCATATCTGTTTGCTATAATCAAGTGATCATTCGGCTTTTTGCAGCTCAGATATAATAGAGAATAGAGGATAGAGGATAGAGAAGATAGTCATACATATCTCTTGGCCACCTCATGCTCTGCCCATGACAATTTAACTGAACTTGTGTTCTTTGAAAGAAAAATTGAAAATAAATGGTCTTGTATCAAACTCAATGAAAACTAGTATAATGGAAAAAAGATGATTTTTTAAAATATGGCATTAATACTCCATCTCACGATCACTTCATAAAAAATATGATATGAAGAAGAATCCTCACTCCAAGAAATTTCATCAAGCAGCAGCATTATCTCAGATAGTGGCTATAGTCATAAATTCTTCAATGGTGTAGCATTCTCTTTTTATTCCAGTGGAATCCAACTCTTGAAGGTTTTAGCACTTATCGGTTTTTATGGATTCTTTGCATGACTAAAGTCCATAGCAATTGGGAGGTTAAATAGTCATCCTCCTCCTCCTCCTCCTCCTCCTCCTCCTCATCATCATCATCATCATCATCACGACCAACTGATCTGGAATTCTGGGAATTGCAGTTCTGACCACATATGGAGGCCCTGGATGGGAATGCTGGCCTATTTTATCACACATAATTATTGTGAAAATAAAACTGAGGGGAGCAAGGCCATTTATAGGAATGTTAGGACATAAATGCAATTAATAATGAATGACATATTTTTCCTCATTAATTTATTTGGCAGTAAAAAAATTGCAGTTGCAAATATTTGTAATATATCTTCCTTATCAGCTGTTATTGATTGCAAACGCCACCATTTAGATTCAACTTAACATTATCTAACTGGCTAAGACAAATGTAGGATTACTGACTTTGTGACTAATTGTAGTATAATTTTATTTGTTTGCAATTATGCTTGGAACCACCAGTAATATGTGTAATGTATTTCTCCATGACTGAGTGTTTATGATGTAATTATTCTATATTGTTCTAGTAGCCAATTAAGTGAGCAATACACCTGAAAGTTATCTTGGCATGTTATCTAACTCTCTTCATTAGACCTGCTATCACATTACAAAAAAAATATCCATTGTTTCTGATGTATAATCCAGCCTTTATCCTAATATAGATTCCACTGGACTTCTTTATATAAGCACAAATAACATGTGCATACAGTATGCAACTGTAGTTCACAAAATATTATAGGATTTACTTTTGGTAGGTCATCAAATAAAAAGACTGAGAGGTACAGTCTGGTAGCCTTCAAATCAAGAGGATCCACAGGATTAAAAACAAAATATTAAAATGTCAACCATGACTGCACAGTTGAAGCCCTAACTCTCTTGTATGTGTGTTCATTTCACACATAGGTACAAAAGGAGTGTGGTTTCAATTGCAGTCACGACTGTCATCTTGAATTTTGTTTTTGTTTTAACTCCTCACCCTGCTGCTGTGGATTGTCTGCTATCATGCTAAACAAATCAGTGTTGTAAAAAGCAGCTTCTTCTGTTCTTAGAGAAAGAGAGGGCAACTCAAATTGGCACCCAATGATGAGTTCACATTTAAGTTCAGCATTATTAGAACTAGGCAGCAATTCTTGAGAAATTCACCATATTCAGTAAAGCGATACAGAATTGCTCCCAACTAGTGGCCTTTAGGTTGCTGCTGCCCAGATATGCTAACACTGATTTATTTACTGCAGTCATTCCTCATATGCAAAGAAGCAAATCATACATACAGATACACAGAAGCCATAATGAGGCTATTATCCCATAAATCTTAAAGTTGCCAGAATCCAACGCTATTTAGTTAAAGCTTGATATATCAGATTTCTTGATCTATGACTCATACTGGCAGTTATTTAACTACATTTTATAGAAATAGTTGCCATATAGAATTTGGCCAGACTATGTAATCAGAAAATATATCCATCAGTGTCACTATAACCCATTCTTCATAATGGGTATGATTTTTTAAAAGGAAGGAATTCTACTGTAAAGGGACAATACAGAGGCATTTTCCACTGTCATAGTCTCTCTGATAACACAAGGCCCAACACACAAATATTTTCTTGGTAACGCTTCCAACAGCAAGTCATTAAATCTTGCCAAAGATGTCCAGCATTATTTCAAGTACAGTAAATTAATAGGCAACTGAGATAAAATTCCTGATACGAGAAGGAAAGAAGGAATTTCAAACAATTATTCCAAGTTCTCTGAAAATTAAAATCCCACATTTGTTCTGGTATGAACTCTGGAATTCTGTACAGCTTCTAACTGACTTCTCATTCTGTTACTTACTATATTCAAAAGCAAAAAAAAAAAACCCAACCCTTTAAAAGTAGCCTGATTTTATTTTTGTTTTTTTGAAAAGGTGAAGAAGGTGTATTATGGATAAAACACTGCCTACTTGAAGCAGACTCAAATGAAATGCAAATCTCATAATAACCTTAAATCTACACAAAGATTTCATATCTGTAACAAAAATAAGAAAAAAGGAACTAGTACACAGAAGTACAAAATTCCTTAATAATAATAATAATAATAATAATAATAATAATAATAATAATAATAATAATAATAATAATAATAGTAGTAGTAGTAGTAGTAGTAGTAGTAGTAGTAGTAGTAGTAGTAGTAGTAGTAGTAGTAGTAGTAGAGTTGGAAGGGACCTTTCAGTCCAACCCCCTGCTCAGGCAGGAAACCCTATACCATTTCAGACAAATGGTTGTCTAATCTCTTCCTAAAAACTTCCAGTGTTCCAGCATTCACAACTTCTGGAAGCAGGTTCTTCCACTGATTAATTGTTCTAACTGTCAGAAAATTTCTCCTTAGTTCTAGGTTGCTTCTCTCTTTGATTAGTTTCCATCCATCGCTTCTTGTCCAGCTTTCAGGTCCTTTGGAGAATAGCTTGATTCCCTCTTCTTTTGTGGCAACCCCTGAGATATTGGAACACTGCTATCATGTCACCCCTCGTCCTTCTCTTCATTAAAATAGACATAGCCAATTCCAACAACCGTTCTTTATATTTTTTAGCCTCCAGTCCTTAAAAATATCCCAGTGCTCATCAATAAAACATCCCAAGATTGCCTGTGCTAGATCACCTAAATGGAAGTATACCTCACAGAGATTTCTGTTCAAACCTGTGGATTGGATAATATATTATTGTAACTTTCTTTATCACTGCGATAAAACTCTGCACCATACCTTTTCTGAATGAAAAACAGATGAGCACTGACAGCAACCTTTTGTCCTCTTTTCCTTCATTATTATTCTCTTCTTTTTCATTAGAGATAAAGTTCCCAAGCAGATAAACTACAGAATATAACTCCAGTGACTGAAACTGGCTTCAATCACCAATATTTTAAATAAAGTGCAGTTTGCTTTTTTTTTTTCTCCTCCATCAGGGAACTTTTAACTTTGCTATTATTTGGATTCATATTTTCGAAGTTTCCATTTTTGAAGTTTCCACTTCTGGAATGGGAAAGAAACAGAGAAGAATATTTGCAATTCATGTCATGTCTCTTTTGGCAGGAAAACCCTTCCCTTTTCTAAATTCATTCTAAAATTATTAAATGTTTGTTAATTTACGGGAAAAGATTTGAAGTTGTTGACATGGGAGCTAATACCTATCTAAAATCCTGGTATTTTAGGTATAATCTTTAAAGTAAGTTTGAAACTTATGGACAATAAGTCTGAAACTGAGATTAAAATGTTCCAATTTTACCTTTCTACTTTTTCTGTAAGTAAGTGTGGAAATCATGCAAAAGTGGCAGTGGGAAAGGCAGGGAAGCAGAAGTAGGATTAGTCTATAGAAATCCTATTAATTTTTAAATATATTTTTATTAAGGATTTTAATTATAATAGTAAAATCTAATACAAACTAAACTTAAAGAAAAGGAGTCTAAAGTCTTTATTCTAGAATAAAAAGTGCAAGGAAAAAGTTGTCTATGGAGATTCTCAGTCATTTAGGTCACAGTTGTTTCAAAGGTGCCATTTTTCTTCAAAAGGCACCTGGACTGTTTTTTTTTCTTAGAGGAAGAAGAAGAAAAACATTTCGCTTCTCATCCAAGAAGCTTCATTAGTTCTGATGACAAGGGGAAGAAAAGAAAGAAAAAAGAAAGAGATGTGGAAGAATATACTAAAGAAAGGGAAAATAAATAATCTTAATCACAACAAATATAGTCTTTAGTCTCTGTAAGGTTACAAACATTTATCTCTTCATTTGATATCCCATCTCTTTATCTATAAACATATCCATACAACATCATCTCTTCTGTCTTGGTGTCAGCAAAAAGTCCATAAAGGGTTGTTAGAAGTAGCAACATAACTTGCTTTATCCTTGAACAAATAAATCAACCTTATTTTTTTTTCTTTTATTTCTAACAGTCTTAATCTTTAGTTCATTCAAATAGAACTTGATTTCTCTTGATTTCTTTTTTGTTCCATTTGCAAAGAGTTCTTCAAAGCTTTAACAAGTTTCTTTTGTAAACCCAATAGGGAGAAATTATTCAGACCACTGTTTGTTTGTTTGTGTTTGTTTGTTTGTTTGTTTGCTTCATACAATGCCCATCTTGGCCATTAGGTGACTCTTGGTTTGTCATTTGTATTTCTCTTTTCAATTTTAAAACCTCAGCCAGTTTCTTTTGTAGATCCAGCAAAATATCTTGAGGCATGCTTAAGACACAAATATTAATGAAGCCTAGATGAATTTTAGGTGTTATGGACAAACCAATCGAAAAACAATTCGGGATGCTATCCCTTCACATGGTGGCCACTGCGAGGATTTTACTTGCCAAGCACTGAAAAGGAAAAGAGATGCTGACAGTCGAAGATTTTAAAATTGACTGAATTAGTAGCGATGGCAAAACTAACTGCTTTCATTAGAAATAATGGGTTAGATAGCATTATAACAGACTCGAAGCCATTTGTGGACTTTTTGTGTGTTAAATATAATAATAGATGGTTCAGTTGTGGCTCTTTTTTGGGGTTCAGAAATAGTTAATGAGCAATTTCCCAAAGTAATTAGAAAGTGAGCTTTATTACTTAATATCTTTTAAAAGTCTCCACCGCCTAACACAGGGGTCTTCACACTTGGCCCTTTTATGACTTGTGAACTTCAACTGTCAGAATATCTCAGCCCACAAGTCATAAAATGGACAAGTTTGAAGACTCCTGGTCTAACAAAATGGCTAATCCCATTGTCTCTTGATGCTCAAATCCATGAAAAGCCATTTATCTTAGGGTCTTCTTGTGAAGAGTAGCCATCTGGAGTGAATGTGGGTGATCTCCCATCACCTTCTTATCCAAAGACATTCCAAGGAACCAGTCTAGACAACAATTCTTTGTTTTTTGCTATGGTCCTTGGCTCTACTTTCACAGAACCATTTTCAGTTCACTATACCTCCCCCCAAAAGTCTGCTAGAAATTATATCAATCTGGCAAAGATGCTGTTGTGATGATGTGTGAATATAGGAGAAATTTCTGGGGTTTTGAAGCTTTCTCACTGCTGTGAAATTGACCCAAGGTACAACTAGTTTCCCTGCATTCATTGTAGGGATGCTCAACATTTCTGAGCTATGTATTATATGATAGTTTTAGTAGTCCCTTCAGAAGCTTCTTGGACCTAGAATGTATTATAGCAATAGCACTTAGAGTTATATACCACTTCATAGTGCTTTACAGCCCTCTGTAAGTGGTTCACAGAGTCAACATATTGCCCTCAACAATCTGGGTCCTCATTTTACCCATCTTGGAAGGATGGAAGGCTAAATCAATCTTGAGTCATTTGGGATCAAACTTCTGGCATTAGGCAAAGTTATCCTGCAATACATCATTATAACCACTGTGCCACCATAGCTCTTATAATCTTGAGCCAAAAAAGGAGCAACAATTGATCCTAACAATGTTTCAAACTATCCCAAATCTACATGAAATGGTATGACAATTCAAGTAGTAATCATATTATAAAAGGACTCCCACCTCATTTACTGAGATAATCTAATCTCCTTCTCCTCCAGTTTTCTGCAATCTGTAGCTCTAATCCTGCTGCAAAATTTCCATTGTCTTATCTGTCCTTATGTTATCTGTCCTCCTAATTATTCAGTGGTCGCATCAATCTTTTAACTTTCAACCATGCATTTCCCATCATTTTGTCTGATTGCCATCTTACTCCAGTCTTCACTTGGATATCAACTGCTCCCACAAAGGATCACCTGTTAGATGATCAATACAAGCGATAATCCCAAATTTCATTAAATTGTCTCCTTCTAATTTATCTTGTCTGAATTTTCTACCAAAATTGACTATAAAGTATAATTCTCTTCAGGAATCTTTGGTTTCCAGGAATCTGTCTCTTTTTATCTCTTACTAATACATATTGATTTTTCTCTTGTTGATTTTATCTACTAACCAATTAAACCAGAGGGGGGAAAGGAAGCAGCTGGCAGTTGAGTATTTTTTTCAAGCTCTTGATTAGGATGAACAATTAAGATTCATCAGGGAAAAAGATAAAAAGGGACATATACTTGCACAAGATTTGCTCCTGCTGAATTATGTGACTAGATGTGACCTTGAAAACCGTAATAGATAATTAAATGTAAACACAACTTGCCAAAATGAGTATGTTAGGTGTGACTAGATGATGCTGATCATTCACTTTAATATATTTAAAAAGTAAGGATGCTCTAGCTTTTAAACATAGAGGATAATGTTTTTAAACTTTTTCAGCTCACTATTTATTTATATGTAGTGTAGCTTCATGGAACTGATTTTATCCTATCCTTTAACTCCCTCTCTTTCTTTTTAGCCTGTCTTGAGGTATTCCCTCAACTATTGACATTTCTATGAAATACTTTGCTTTGGGGAAAACTGGGAGTCTCAAAGATTGAGACTTTGTGAACTGCAGCAAAATAGGGAAACAATATGTCTTATTAGAGGTTCAGGAAACTTAAATTTGTAGAACTATTCAGAGTATTAGAAAAAGAAAAAGGAGAAAAGTTACTGCTTTGGTGAGCTGTATATGTTTTTACATATAATAGCTGTACCCGGCCCCGCATTGCTGTGGCTCTCGTTCACTCAGCCAACAGATGGCGCTGTTTTTCAAAAAAAGCATGTTTTTACCTGTCACAGGTGTGACATCTATATAATAGTAGGTATATAAAAACACGCGCGTATTCGAATGCAACGTTGTGTCAAAATTTCAAAGCAATCAGTGAAGAACTTTCAGAGATTTAAGATTTTGAACAAACGAACATTTACATTTTTATTTATATAGATTTTTACTAAAACTTTTTTTAAAAAAGAAGATAAAAAACTAGTATAAAGTAAGGAAGACAAACATAAAGAAATCCAAGAGAAAGCAAAAAGTGAAAGAAAAGAAAAGGTTAAATATAGAGAAGAAGAAGAAGAAGAAAGATACTAAGAAGGGGCTTTTAAGAGTCTTTCAAGCAACTGTAAGTATATTTTTCGTTCTACGTGATGAAATGCCTAACAGACATTGGAAACACAGAGGGGGGAAACGCACTATAAAAGCAGTTCTTGAGATTAAGGAGGGAGCAAACATGAGAGAGTAACTTTTTGCTCAGTATTACACTATTTACAAGCTCTCTGGTCTTACCCTGCGCTCCTCCACATCCTTCTATCAACAGTGGGGAGGAATTGAAATTGCATCTGTTTCAACGGATGGGTAAAGAATTATCTTCCACAGTTTATAATCTTCAAGGAGAAACACAGAATTTCAAGACAATTCTATTCCAAAGCAGATATGATCTTATAAAATCTCATTATATACAGGTATTATACCAGTGGTGGGATTCAGCCAGTTCACACCAGTTTGGCAGAACCGGTAGGTAGCTAATTTTTTGTTGCCCAGGCCCAGAATGGACTTCCAGAAGCAGCATCCACACAGAGAACCGGTTGTTCACATATTTGAATCTCACCACTGTATTATACATGCTTATTCTTTAAAACGATTGATTTAATTAAATTAAATGGATATGCAGTAGTAAATTTACAGTACATATGCAGTTGTATACAATGCCAGATGAAATAATTGCAACCTACAATGAATCAGGCTCTCTGACTTAACTTTCTTATCTTGTAACTTGTGTCCACAATATGTTCTTCCATTCCCAGATGTGCTCACCAGTCAAAAAGCTTAAGACCTCCAATCTATAATGGAAACCTCCAATCTCTATCGTCTCTCTGCATATTATGGAAAACTTTGGAAAATCAGGATCTTAATTATGTTGGAAGTTTCCATGGGCAGAGAAAACTTGAATATTATCATCTGGAAACTGTTCTTTTAACATCTAAAGAGTTACTCTAGAATACAACAACAACCAAATATTCTTTACCATTCTGTTTCTCTACTGAGAGTGTCAATGTTCCATAAGATTTGCTTCTTCATTTGCTGTTTCCTCTTGAGTGGATCATTTAGTTATTATTGACCATGTATATATTATGGGAAATAGAGGTGATGGTGCAGTTAAATCACTGCATTCCAGGGCTATGTCCTACCTTTTTGTATGCAGTTTTTCTGATTTTCAATGAAATTTTGCTGCCAGCTTCTCTAGTACAATTTGGCAAAACTCTACTTATCAATCTGACAGGAAGAGAAGTTCATTAGAAATTTGGATATATGATTGGCAGTGACCCACCTTACATGATTTCTTGCTATTAGGATTCTAATAGAGATGATTTATATCTTGACATAGGGTTTCTTCCTGATTTGAAGATTGAGAAAATGCTTCCTTTGTTCTGTCAATTTGTTATGAAGACAGAATCTGAAACTGTGTAGTTGTCATGTTCTGAGAAATGGCTATAGCTATTTTCTATTAATAATCCCTCATGAGTGAATATATTGAACCAAATTTCAGAGAAATAGATATAAATATATTTTTGTTAGGCATATTTTAGATTTTTTTGCTTGCATGTTTGAAAGAGATACTAATATCTTCATCATTTCTTGGCAAATTCTATTAATTTTTTTAGGAAATGTTAAGTTTTTTGACTATAAAAATGATGACTCTCATCTTTTTTGGGAGGGCTATTCAACAAAAATACTTCCTGTTAAAAAGTTTTGATGAATTGTCTGTGTGTGTGAGAGAGGGAGAGTATGTAAGTGGGCAGATGGTTAAGCAACTGTTATAAAATGACAAATAAAATATTAGGGGTGATTTGTTTCCCTTTTTTCTATATTATATTTGCTTATTAATTTGACAAATTGTATGTATCTTGCATCCATGATAAAATAAAACAAAAAGTCCTGAATTTTCAGATGGCAAAGGAAGAGACTAAGGAGTTACAATTAATGAAGAACAATTTAAATTTATGTATTGTGTTCTGCTACCAATAACTGCAACCAACATAGATCAAGAGTGACTGATGCAAATTTTTAGCAAACAGAGCAGTAGAAGCAGAAATTTCTAAACTTCCAGCATTTTGCAAGTAAGCACAAGTGGTACACCCTTTTAGAACCCAAAGATAATGTCATAACTTTTTAAATATTTTTGCTGCTGTGGGAAGTAGGAGACATTGCTATGAAATGGTTTGACAAACATAGTAATTGAAGACACCTGAAAAAATGATTGGTTTTGATTGGAAGCTAGAACTGCCATTCATAAAACTGCATCCTCTTCTTTCCCTCCTTAAGTTATAAGGAACCTTGTAAACTACATATATCCTGGCTTTTTGGGAACAAAATGTTATGACATGGAGATAGATTTTTCCAGATTACAAAGAGGCAAATGTAGAGATCTGTTCACTTCAATTATTTTGATTAGAATCTTCCTGTCTAATAACATGTAAAGTCTTCCAAGCACATGTTTTCTGTATTGGCATAGAATAGTTCAGATGTGTTTGTAAAAATCCTACATGTAGTTACAAAATTGGTCGAAGCAGTATGATTCACATTGAATCCAGCTCCTAGTTCAGTCTGAGCTCTGTGTGTGTGTGTGTGTGTGTGTGTGTGTGTTCTTGCATATGGCAGTATATTGTTGTTTTTTTACTGCAACTTGGAAAGAGGAATAAACTCAAAGAAAAAAAACTCAAAGGAATAAACATTGAATCTGGCAGCTGGATAGTTAAGGCCAGGCAGAAATAAGAAATATAAACTGAATCTTTCTTGGTTGGGAGTATTACAAAAATAAATTGTAATAAATAGAAAAACAAGACTCTGCAGAATGAACAATTTGAAACATGCAATGCCAAGTGTCAAGCATTCTGAGATTCCTGAATCCCCAGCTTCAAACTTGAGACTGCTTTTTGGGACAGGCCCCTCTTTACAATGTCTATTGTGAAGCATTATTTTTCAGTTTATATTCTTTTTCAGTGATGCAGCTTGTGCTGTCATATTTGCATTAAATATGTCCCAAGGTCTAGCACTGGTTTCTTTCTTTAGATAAGTGATAAACAAAAATCAGACACGAAGGTTCATGTTGGTTGCATGTATGCATATATATATATGACTGGCTGAATGATAATTTTGTATAGAAAGGATTTTAAGGCATTTTTTTCCAAATACACATTAATAACACTTTTCACTTTGGTAAAAGTCAACGATGATGTTAATGTGAAACAGAATTCTGAAAATAACAAACTTTATATTGAACATTTCCAATTTATGAAGGTTTGGTTAATTTCTATATAGAAATTACAATACCAGGAAAAGCTCAAAACATCCATTCCAAGAATAAAATTTTAAAGTTTTACGATCTTTGGACAAGGCCATATGGAGGATCCCCCCCCCTATATTCTTGTATACATAGTATGGTTATTTAACTCAGGAGTTCCATAATTAAACTCTATTAGTAGATTTCTCTGAGGGTATTAAGCACATAAACAAAAGTGAAATAAACTCATCACATACTTGGATTCAGATTTCAGAAAAACTATAATTTGATCCATATGAAAAAGAAAAACAAACATCTGACTGATTTTAACATTTGCATAAAATATGAATACACAGGAATGCCTTTGGGATTATTTTCATGATACATATGAATCATATCATTTATGGTAAACATCTTATTGTTTATATGGATGCTAGCTTATTCCAAGGATCCAAATACCCACATGGAACAGGTTCATACTGTTTTATAACTTTATCAATACAAGCTAGAAGGAAGGTACATTTGGTTTATTTCTTTTGGATTATTTGGGCTACTACATTTTCCCCAAGGTTATCAAAAAGGACCTTACTAAAGTAGAATTCATTCTGTTGCATCCCAGCTCTGACTTTTTCTACTCCCTCCTCCATCTCCATATCTCAAGGACATTTAATATTTTCTGGGATTTGCAAGCTTTCTTCCTTGCACAAAGGCTGTCATCCAATTTACCAAGAAAGGAGTTCTTTTGAAGTATGATTCTGATGCTCAACAGGCTTTTCCTTATTCAGACAGACAATTGTTTCACAGACCCTCCCCCGCCCCCACCCACCTACCAGATCCTCACAATCCTTTGCTATTCAAATGAATACATTTAATTTTGCATTAGGAACTGCTGTCTTACAGATAGTTAAGCATTTGGGAAATAGCTTATTGCTCTTGCCTGTTTTTTCATGACAACTCCTGACAGCTGAAAAGAACTATGATGTTTTTAACAAGATGCTAGAGATCTGAGGCACATTTCAATATTAGCATCCTCTCTATAGGAGCTTTGAATCCTGTCAACATATGAATAGACTACAAGAATTTGTACACCTACAGATTTCTCACAAGTTCACACAGTACTATTTCAGGTGGATATTTTTTCCCTTTCATTTTAACTTTCATATTGCTTACATTCTTAATTCAAAGAATAAGCAGACTGATAACTCTATTATACTTTCCTAATATGTTGCCTACTACAATTTATCCTCACCTCCTATGACTTAAAAACTTTCTGCTTGCCACATTCCACATTACAATATTTGAAACTTCGTACACTGGGAGGCATATTTGTCCCCTCACATAGTAAATCTGCACCTAACAATCTCCTCCTTCTCCTTCTCCTTCTCCTTCTCCTTCTCCTCCTCCTCCTCCTCCTCCTCCTCCTTCTCCTTCTCCTTCTCCTTCTCCTCCTTCTCCTTCTCCTCCTCCTCCTCCTCCTCTTCCTCCATGTCAGCATTTCAGATCTTAAACAATCCTGAATGTACAACCTACAACTGTTTCTTAAAATTTCTCCACCCTCCAAAACTTCTGAGGCTTCTTGCGTTCTCTAGGAAGTCCAAGCAATCTAGCAACTGCTAGGAACAATTTGTTAAGCCATCATAGAAATGGGCTGCTGATCAACATTGACTGCTAATTAGAGGAACTGAATCACAAGTTGTATATCTAGGGAGGTATCTCATCTCCCAAGAACAAAAATCAAAGATGTGACTGAAAGGCTTACTAAAATAAATAAACCTACAGATTAGTATACTGTTTATCCTCTTTCATGCATGGTTGAATGATGCAACAAAGAGCCTGAAAACAATATCAAGAAACTGTGAGCAGCTAGGCATGAAAGCCAAAGAGATGGGAGCACATGTGATGTTTTCATCTATACTTCTAATGGTAAACATCCAATGAGGGAACAGAGACTTTTTGAAATAAACCATTGGCTTAAAGAATGGTGCAACTGAAGGAACTTTGTATTCCTAGACCATGGTTTACATGACTTACATGAAAGGTTTTTGGCAGGGGATGGGCCACGCTTCACAGGAACTGGGAAGAAAATTTTTGAAAAATAAGTGGCTTGCCTTATCAGAAGGACTTCAAACAAAAATTGGAGGGCAAGGGAGACCAATTTTTGGGACCTAATCCCAAGCATAAACCTCAAGGCAATCCACCAAGTGGTAAGAAAGAAGTGGAAAACAGATACAAAACACGAGACATAGGAAGCAATTGCAGGGTCAGTCAAAAAGGACTGTTGCATATGCACTAATGAGGAACAAACAGGACAAACAGGAAGTCCTAGTATGTGAGGGCAGTTATGACATTGTTGCCATTACCGAAACTTGGTGGGATGACTGGAATATACTGCTAGAAGGATTTAAATTGTTCAGAAAAAACCAGACCTAACAAAAGAGGAGGTAGAATTGCATTAAATGTATGAAGTAACTACACCTCTACAGAAATGCAAACAAATAAAAAAACAAGAATGAAAACATTCTTGAATGCATTTTGGTTAATATAAAAAGAAAAAAGAATGGCATTGCCATAGGTGTATACTACAGACTACACAACCAAACAGAAGAAAAGATGAAGATTTTGCTAATCAGTTAGCTAAGATGTGTAGGAATCACACTATAACAGTAATGGGGGACTTTAACTACCCTGACACTAACTGAGAAACAAACTCTGCACCAAGTGCAAGATCAAACAGGTTCCTGATGAACCTAGCAGATAATTTTATCACCCAAAGGTAGAGGAGAGAACCAGAGATTCAGTTATATTGGACTTAATTCTTACTAACAGAAATGAAATGATAGAGGGGGCTGAAGCTGCAACTTTTGGAGAGAGTGACCATGTCATATTGGAATTCAACATAATGCAGGCACAAGTAATAGAAAAAAGTCAAACAACTGTCTTAGGCTTTAAGGGAATTGATTTCAACAAGCTTAGAGAGAGGTTACAAAGGATTCCATTTTCTCAGGTGAGCTTATACTACAATGGGGCAGGAGCAAAGGTTGCTCTAGTAGGATCTATGTATGACATGTGTCCCTATTTTATTTTAAAATTAAATCTTTGTAAAATTATAGAGTTGGATGGGGATATTTGGACAATGAAACCAAGGCAAGAATCCAAATTAAAGCATCTGCAAAACAAAAGGTTATCTGGCCTTTATTTCCCAATGAAGAGAAAGGAAGTTGATCATCTCCCTGGATTTTATGAAAGTTCCTTGGACCACACCTTTAAAAAGAAAATAGTGATATTATGTGCTCCCTGTCACAGAGGTACTGCAGTAAGCAAGCATACATACTGTTAAACTTGGGTCAAATGACCAAGAACACCAGTACATTGTGATTTACAGTTAACCCAAAGCTCAAAAAGAGAGAGAGAGAGATAAAAACTAAATATGTGGCTGAAGAGAAACCAAGATGGCAACAAACAAGCACCTTCTGATATAATATCCCAGCTTACAAAATGACTTTATCACTTCTGCCTTAATCCAATGCCCCCCAAATACACCCAGGGCAAGAACAGAACCTAGACCAGCCACAACTGGAACCCATAAATATAACAAGGCAGAATATATGTAATATAATATACTAGATCCCTGAAGAAATTGATCAAACTAAAATATATTTGGGACAGCAAGGAAATATGCAATTAAACAACAGGCAGAAGGGGAGATAGATAGTGGTAAAATGTTTGGTTTCAAAAAGAAAAGAAAGAGAAAAAGTGAAATTGTTAGGACCTAATAGCAGAAATGGAAATTAAAGTATAGAAGGAAATGTTGAAATGATGTACAAACATAGGTAGAGGTGTGTGATGATAGCATATGTATTTACTTATTATTCCATTCCAAATATTCTGTGATAAAACATGAATACATAGACACTGATAGATATGTAGGGTGATACACAGTTACCCGTAACATAGCTGTAACTTTCTCTAACTTTTTTAATACATTGAATACAATGTATGCTATATGGATGCTGTTCTTGATAGCAATTTCACAATCAATTTACATGTTTATTTTGCTTTGTACAAACATTTGAACCATGAACAGTGGATGGAATTTTGGATACTACAGATGGCCAAAATCCCAATTAAATGTTTATTGGTAGATGATACAATTTTTTTCATCTTTAAGCAAGTGGTAGCACAGATTAAAGGATTGACAGCAGAAACAGAAGAAAAGAAAAAAGAAAAAAAGTAACTTGATAAAATTTGGAATGCAATAGTCCAAGACTTCTTGTTCAAACGCTATGATAAGAAAACATAAATCTATGCCATATTAGGTGATCTGACTATAGCAGCACCTAAATAAAAAAAAGAAGGGCAAATAATAATAATAATAATAATAATAATAATAATAATAATAATAATAATAATAATAATGCATAATTCTGCATTGTTTTAACAATTGATCTGATAAAAATAATTTGCTTTTGAAATTATTTCACTGCACAAAATGAAAAATATGTTTGCTTTATGCATTTATCTGACTAAGATAATTGTGGATCTTTGAAATATAGAGTAGAACATTAAAATTTACATAGGC
Organism: Protobothrops mucrosquamatus; assembly: GCF_001527695.2. NCBI lineage: Eukaryota > Metazoa > Chordata > Lepidosauria > Squamata > Viperidae > Protobothrops > Protobothrops mucrosquamatus. The sequence goes on from NW_015386943.1 coordinate 374,969, forward strand.
ATACATTTCCCAGCATATTAAGAGCTAGTTTACATCTCAAAAACATATATATTAGAAAAAAGTGTGCATGAGCATTTTACTGTTGAAAAATACATGTGTGCAATCTAGGAAAAAGACACATGTAAAATTGTATATTTGGAAAAAATGTTAACAAAAAGTTTAATAATTATGTAGGCTTCTTGCACCAGACATATGAAATCAAACAGAATATGCATTTCTATTTGGTTAAAACCAACATTTAAGTAAAAATGAAAATAACCACCCCTTCTTACTAACTAGCAGGTATATTAGATAGCTTTTCAAACTGAGAATTAGAGATGGCATCCCAGTTGTGCATTGAAAGTTTCAAGGAGAGAACAATATTGTTTTCAAACAGATAATGACTAGAAATTCCTTATTATTGGAAAAAGAAAGTTTCCATGTAGGAGGAACATGGTCCAAGATATAAATCACTATCATTGGTCTTGCCAGGTATGTAATGAGTTCAGAGAACAAATGCTTTACACCTGAGATTTAAAAAAAAGAAAAGAAACTTTTACTCTAGTCAACAACAATGCAATCAATTTGGCTTAGAAGCAATTACTGAAAACCATTTAGTTGACATTATACATATTTGCTCTGTAGACTCAAAGGCAACTGAAATGCTGGAGCTTCATGTTTTGGCTGGCACTTGTTTTTAATTGTGGACTGGATTCATTTTATTGCTGTGGTTTCTAAAGTGTGAAGCAGGCAGAATGCCTTAATGAGTTTGGACACTTGCCAAGAAGATACAAAATTCTCACTAATTCTTTCTTTCTTGTGCATTTCTTTCTTGCGTCAGACTCATTCATGAAGTTAGCAAACAAAGTAAGGATTGCTAGAGAATGCACAATGGTCCTAATGCAATACAGTAAATCAATCTTAATGCTATTAAGCTGGGGCTGAACTGTAGGATAACATACCTCAAAAAACAACTTAACTCTATAATGTGTCTGGAGATGTCTCTCTTGATACCCTCCACGCTCACTGCCCTACCTGGCATTTAATTAACTTTTTTTTAATCATGGTAAACTATAATGGAGAGAGGCATGGTACAAAGCAAAGTGCAAGTCTATAGCATCATTTTTCATTGCAAGCATGCATTCAGGCTCAGTGGAAGCCCCATGGGCCTTATTAGAAAAGAAAAATGATGAATGACTATAGTACACTTATTTATTTATTTGTTTGTTTACTATGGAGTCTTTGCAGATTTATCCCACTTATTCTATTTAAACTTATAGGAGAGGGAGTCTGTTCTAATTTCATCCTCAAAACAGCATGCCTTAAAGTAAGAGAATGAGTGGCTTGAATACCCCAGTGAGCTTTGTGGTTGCAAGGGGACAATAAAACCTGAATTTTCCCATTCCAGATCCTAGTTTCCGCCATATTAGATTGCTGTAACAAAACATCCTGGGTTAGGAGGAATGTTCTGAAACAATCTTTCCAACTTGCCTTCCAATTGCCTGTGTGTGTGTGTGTGGGAGAGAGAGAGAGAGAGAGAGAGAGAGAGAGAGAGAGAGAGAGAGATTGGTTATGTCTCTGATAACAGTAATTTTGTCAATTGGCATGCAACTCATGATAGCTGTTTTGTAATAATACTACAATATTTCTAGAACATTGTCTCTGCCATATAATTCACAAGATAAAGCAAAAGAGACCATGTTAAAACTAGAAAGACAAAATGGTTGAAAACTCTGTTATTCACATCTGTGTTATGAAAATCCAATTTGACTTCCAGCAAAGCTTACTTTGACCCTGTATGTCTTCAGACCTGAAAACAAAGCCAAATCAATAGAAGCTTTCACTGATTTGTCAAATTTGGGGGACTTAACTCCAACATCTGTTCATACTTTATAGCATGTTCTAAAATGCCTGAGAACCGGATAGCTTTAAGTCTTCACTTGTCAGCATTAATCAAGCATAAAAGCAAGTGACAAGCAGATTTTGCTGGTTTAATGAATAATTCCAGCTCATTTGGTCCATCTCATTCAAACTATTATAATCGAATAGGAACTGACTACTGACTGTCCCAGCTCATCTTTGTCAATAAATCTAAATACAGGTCAGTGCAGGTAATCAAATTTATAGTGTTGCTGAGCCTTTCTTATACAGTATCTATGGATGCATGCATTATATATTTTGCTTCACATTTTTCACTTGTCATTATTGTGAAGCAGCTCTGTTGGACAACAAACCTTTCATCTCTACTAGCTATGCATAAAAGCAGTCTTTTTGTCATTTTTATGCTACCCTTCAGTGAACATCAGGTCACTGGAGGAGATTCATTCACAATAAACTATTTAATAAATAAAACCAACCATATCAGTCTAGTTTGAAATGGCCTTCCAGCCAATCCTTTTCAATGTATATATTTCCTGGAAGTTACAAATTAGAAATTATTATCACAGTCCTTTTGAAGCTATAGAGAGATAAGACTCCAAGTCTTGCAAATGCTTTTACAGACAAACAAATCATATCTCAAGAATAGGAAGTTAAAAAAAATATAGTCTTTGCCATAGGGTTTAATTAATCAACAGAAAGGTACTTAAAATTATCAATCTTTCCCAACATAGAGATTATTATCCTTGAAAATTAAATACATTGATTAACTCAAGAAGAAGGAACTGGAAGTTGAAATTTCTGAATGTGGTATATTCAATAAACTGAAGCAGAAATAGCCTTGGAGGTTGATTATTGTTTTTGTCCAGAACAACAAATGTTTATTGCCACTCTAAATTATCTGAATGGAATACATAGCCTCAAAAAAAACCTTGGTCATAATTAGGCCATCTCTGTGCCTAAACATGCTTG
>NW_015386943.1:378275-410775 GCF_001527695.2 Protobothrops mucrosquamatus
TACTTCAAAATCAGGGGTAAGTAGCCTGAGTTCTGAGGCTCCCTAGGAGCTCTGGAGTAACTACTTGACCACAATTGCTAAAAATGAGTTGGTGTAGTCTTCTTCCATTTTGATGTGGAAACCCTAAGAAATGATTGTATAAGCCACAAGATAGTTTAACTATTAAAGATTTTCCCCAAAGTTAAATTAAAAGAACTCAAAAAAATTCCCTGTCTTGCCTGCTCTGTATAATATACGCTCACACACTAACACATAGAGTCCCCTGGACATAAGGCCTCTGGAGGAAGCTGAGATCTACTTTGACAAACAATTTCATGTGTGGTGGCAAATATGCAAAAAGCCAAAGTGATTTGCCTCAGTGGAGTATATTGATTGCCTCCAATCTTTCTATTGTCTCCTAATACCTATCCCTTTCAAAAACAGGAAGAGGCTTCTGCAGAGGTGCCACCGTAGGTAAGTGTTTCAGCCTCCTCCAGGTTATCTTCAGATCACCTCTTAGCATCCAGATTTCAGCTTTTACAATTACTGAAGAACTTCAAGGAGGGGTTAGGATGCCAAGCAAACAAGGCAACATGATCATAGCTCTGAGAATGAAGGGACACCATGCTCGATGAAGCAGCTTCAAGGGGAATCTTCACTTGGACTTCAAATCAAAGCATCACTTGGAAGACCTTCAAACTGTACTGGATACCCCCCAAATATTCTCCATCAATTGGCTGCCCACTCCTGGTTTGAATAATAGGTAGTGAAAGTGTATCCTTTTAGGTATTTAGGTGTAATTTGCTATAGTTCTATCCAATTGTTTAATGATGTTTGAGATGTAGCTGAATAATATCTGAGAACTCCAGGCTCCTCTCTATGCTCCATATACTTTTTTTTCTTTCCTATCTTTCTGGGAAGTGTTCTGAAAGATGGGTAAACTGCCTGGATGAATGGATGAACACACAAAATGTATACATGCTGTGGTAAACACTTTGCTTCTCTTCATAGTTTCTTTCACATATGCACAGACCACATGTAAAGGAGTTTAGAGGTACCCTCTGGGATAGAGAAAGAATGAATAAGCTTGCTTTGTTCTAGAGATAAATCAAGCTTTTTTTCTTATCAAGCATCAACTCAAACAGCCCAGAAATTGCTGCCTAATTATTTCTTAAAAGTCAGAATTATTATGATTGTTGTGGATTTTAAATGCTGGTTTTGATTCTTGTCTTTAGCTCTTATCATTTTACTGATCTCAGATTTAAATATTCTGCTTTTTATATGTATTGCCTTGATGGTGATTGTGGGCTAAATGTGGCATCACATTGTCCTGCTTTGCACCCTCAGTAAGGCATTCCTTTCAGTAACAATGATGAAGGTGATGATTGAAATCTTACCCTGAATATACACAGGGAAGCTGTCAAGACATCTTTTCCCTTCTTTGCTCAGTCTCCAGGCAACTGCTCAGGAATGACAAGACTGACTGAACAAAATTGTACAGCCCATGAATATGTTTTGCCACATAAATCTGATTAAGCACTCTGGAAGAGAGATGGAGAGAGAGAGATGACAGTTTTGACATTAAGAGGCGAAGATGGCTTAATCTCCATCTGTGTTACAGTTCTTGATGCTTTTCTGTTATTCCAAGCATTCCAGATCACCTGAAACATTCATTCTTTCATGATTGCTATTCTAAAGATTCAGATAGCTTTCGTAAGATGATACTATATTGTATTCATTGGTAGAGACAATTTGTGTTCACCCAAGAGGGCACATGCAGTTTTTCCAATCCCATTGCTATAAGGTTCTCTGTGTGGGTCTGAGCAATCTTCAGTTTTCACAAAAAGCTTTTTAAAGGACACTTAAATATCCTGTTGAGCATTATGGGTTGGAAATGTGGCAAGTGTGCAAGCCAAAGTGCCTACATATCCCTAGTTTGTAGCTATGGAGCTACCAAATTAAATGCACTTAAAAAAGAATAACCCAAATCTTATAAGGTCATCAAATTGCAACAGAGTTTAATATTCTCATGTGAGATCTTACAAGACCTCAAGAATAAGATATGGTTTTACCCATTTAATTTTTAATTTTGTTTCTTTTGTATCTGGCATCTGAAAAGATTGCCATTTCCTGATCTAAATACATGGAATGAATTTATCACTCTCAGCATGAAAGAAATAGAATGAAATTTAATATAGAAAGTGAAACCTAAGTAAAAAGCAAAAAGAAGCTTGATGAATTACTACAATGAAGCAGTCTTCAGATTTTGAAGTCCTTTTAAAAGGTAAAGTATAGTTGAATATATTGTGATAAAAACAATACATGAACAATAGATATTGTCATTTTTTAATATTTAATTTTGAAAAACAGAAATCCTTACTATATAAAATACTCTGGGCAGTTTTACTCCAATGAGGTCTTTATTAAATAAGAAATTTCATTAAGTTGATTAGGCTGCTAGTGGTCTGGATCTTAAGAGTCTGATATGATCTATGTACATTCCTCAAGTTAGTATAGAATTGCAGGCTAAATCTCTTATCAGCTGTCAAAGATCACATACATTCTATGACATGCCAACTCAGTAATGCACCCAAATAGAGATCCAGATTGTTTATTGGTTAAAGCATCAAACTAGAAACCAGGAGATTATGAGTTCTGGTCCTGCTTTAGGAATGAAGTCAGCTGGAAAACCTTGGACTCTCCGCCTTAAGAAGAAGGCAATGGCAAATCACTTCCAAAAATCTTGCCAAGGAAATGCAAGAACTAGTCTAGGTAGATACTATTAGGGGTTGATATTGGGGGTTGATATTGACTTGATGGCAACAAAACACAAAGAACAATTTTCCAGATAATGTAAGTATGATAAACTCCCTTACTAACCGAAATACGGCCATTATCTAGTAGGAATTTGAACCTGTAGTCCAAGTTTGTCATGTACATTAAAATTGGTTTTATCAGAAATATTGGCCTTACTGGTGATGATCAGTGAAGGATACTATTCTATTCCTGAAACAAGAGTTGTAATGTTAGCATGCACATCACATGCTTGATCGTAGTTTCCCAGCTTTTGTTGAGAAAAGAGCCTGAAAAGGCAAAGTGGTTCATTTGATCTTGAACCTGTATGCCAGATGGAATTGCCTTGAAAACAACACTGAGCTCCCATCTGAAGGAGAGGGAGACAAGGGGGAAGATATGAAAAGTGTTCTTTCTCTTTTTGATATCTCTTATTCCTTGAATAGGAGGGTTTGTAAACATGTTAAAGAAATGAAAGTGAACAAAACGTTCCATCAAGAGAGTCTTCGTAGATGCCAAGAAACATGAGACACAACAGAAATCCAACCAAAATTAGATCTTTAAACAATATAGGCCTGGGAGTGAGGGAAAGGCTGCAGCAAGTACAAGGAAATCCAACTTTTTTCTCAAGTGTATGAGAGCTGATTCTGCAGTCACCCACAATGCAAAGAATAATATTCACTGTCTTATTGGTTGTCTTGGAGGGATGTGCCAATCAGAGTAAATATTAGTCTTACATAACTACAAGATGGTAAAGTTCTAAGATAATAGAGTAGATGAGACGGCTTCCAAAGCCAATTGGGAGACATCATCTTTAATCCATCCTTCATTAACTAACACTCATCCCAAAGGTGTTTTATCAAGAGACAACTTTGTTTTTCCTTGAAGATATTTCAATTCTCATCCAAGAAGCTTCTTCAGTTCTGACAGTTGCATTTCCATAAACATTATATCTGTGTCTTTTGGGGAGGGAGTGTCTTACCCAATCTATCATTCTTTAGAATTAGAGCACTTCAATCTACTCAACCAGAATTTTTCTTGTCTACCTCTATTGTATAGGACCCTTTCACTTTGTGATATTAGGCAGGTTTAAATGATTCTTTCAATAATTTTATAATCATCATCACTATAAAATTCCTTTCTATATTACAATCTATGTTTTTTATATTTCACTTCTTAAACTTCTGTTTTTGCTTAGCATGTGGAGATACCAAACTGAGAAAACAAAACTCTTTCTCAGCTAAATTTAAATAAAACATTACATAAAAACCATTTGTTGTGATGATGGAAAGCCTTTTTTGTGATGAATTACCATGTTCTTTCACAAATGTGACCAAATTATATTAGCTGTTTTCTTCAGCCAAATACTAGAACAAATGCCTTTATTTTGCTAACTAATCAGTTCTATTTAAACAGCCCATTCAACACACAGCATCATGTATGGCAGTTTCTTAGTTATCAAGATTAAAAAAGAATATGTGGTTGTGAAAAAAACCTTGGAAAGACTTTGCATTGTTGCTGGACTGTGATAGTTGATCAATGATATCTGCTTAAGTATCTTATCACAGCATCTATTTATTGATTCTGACCAACAATTTCAATATATAGGATAATACCTACATCTAAATTTTAAAAACCTGATGCAAACAATGTTCAATTGATTGGTGAGAAATGTTGTTAACAATATATTAACTGTGTACCAGGGCTGTCAGAAACTATTTATAAATATGAATGATGCATTCAACAGTTTGTAGCCCTGCTTATGTCACAATATCTCTAGCCTGAGAAGTTTAGTGGACAACAGGATCATCACTGAGGATATAGGGAAAATTGTCCCTTAATTTATTTTCAATAGAAATGATTTAATCTGCCAAAGCAAAATTTGTCATAGTACAAATGAATATATAATTAATGGCACCCATGTCTATCTAGAAGTATTCCATGGGTCCAAAATGAGATGGAAAACGAATATATGTGTATAAAGGAAGGATACATTTGAGATATTTAGCTAGGTAGCTAGCTATCTGGGGATATTACATAGAGAAAGCATATTAGATAGGGCCTGTTATCTATAGAGAAGTATATATTGGAGAATAATTGATTAATCAATATTACTTTAAGGGGAAAGAATAGAACATAAGAATATATTCTAATGCAAAACTATAGGACAGTGTTTCTCAACCTGGGCAACTTTAAGATGGATGGACTTCAACTTCCAGAATTCCCCAGCCTGGGAGTTGAAGTCCATCCATCTTAAAGTTGCCCAGGTTGAGAAACACTGCTATAGGATATACACAAAGCTGTACATCCTTGCTATGGTGAGCCATAAATCACAAGTACATTATCTGTAGCCCAGGAATTAAGTGTACTCCTCACCCAAGAAATCTTTCTGCATTCCTCCTCTTCTGGTGCTACTGATTTTCAATAAATAAGTTCAAGCTAACTTATTAATTTTAAGGCTGGATAAAATAAAAGGTAGCAGAATTGGTAGCAGTAATTATATCAAAGACCTGGCTATAGTTGTTTTTTTTTTTTAATAATTGTTTCATTCACAAATTTCCAGACTATACAGTATCTGTTAATGTAGATTACATGCATGTTGTTAAGGGTGTCCATGGTGGGGAGAAGAGGGATGGGGTTAAAAACTCAAGACAATTGATGCAAGTGTATGATTGAAACTCTGTCCCTATTATCTACAAAAAAAAGGGTACAGGGTTGCAATTGTGGTCATGGTCATCATCTTTACTTTTTGGCCATCTGCAGATAGCCCTGGATTCTGATCTACAACTTTTTTTAAATATATATAATATCCCCCCAGATAATTTTACAATTTTGAGAATTCCCTTGCAACATCACTGGAAATTCTGGGGTTCCTGTACATCTGAAGACAGAAAATACAGAATAAATTGTCTCCAGTTCTAGCTATTTGCATATTTCACTCCAGGTAACTTATCCTTTGGGAATTGGAAAGCTGATGTTTAGGCATACTGCAAATACAGCTAAAACCAGTTATTGACTTTTGAGGCTAATAAACTCTCTGAGTAATCAGAGAATGTTCTCAATGTAAATTTAATTTGACTCCTGAAAATATTCTTCCTAGATTCTTTTTCAATATCGATTTCCATTTTTTGTATTGTTCACAGGTTTTACTGCCCTGAAGTGTAAATGAACTGAACATGTTTATATTATTAATTAGAATGGAAGGTCATAGTCTGATTTGGACATGGTTAGTAATTTGACTTGCTGAGTTATTTGGCCTTGGCTTGTTACTGAATTTGCACACTTGTCAGTGGTACCTACTGGCAAGACTGCTAGGATCATACGATTTTTCTTGATCACTTCCAGAAGGCAGAAAAGATGGAACAAGTCACACCAATTACTCTTTCTGACTTTAAACTATCCAAATTTATGAGCAGCTGTCAGATACTCTGGTTTAATTTTTTTTTCTACTGGAAAAGGATAAACTGTTCTCTTTTTATATATACTAGGTACATCAATCATATAAAAATCCTGTCTCTCCACCCACGTTTGCACAAATTACTATGCCTATGTATTCATTTATTATATTTATAATCTGCCCAATAATGGGAATATGGATGTGAGACAAAGAGAATGAGGGTGATGTTGTAAACAGCCCTTTTATATGCAAATAACACAATTAAATATAACAGATAGATGTGGCAATTCTGGAATCACATAGGTATGATATGAAAAAACTCTGCTTCAAAAATTTTATTTCAAAGATAAGTGAGAAAGAAAAAAATCTATTAAAATCACCTACATAATGACAAAGCTATCTGGCAAATTTGGAAATCTCATTGAGCATGCTAATGCAAAAGTAGAGTAAAAAATATTTCAGAAGAAGAGATAAATGAATATTGAATGGAGAGATTTATCTCAAACCATTCTTACATCTAAAAGTATGTTTTGAAAAATCTAGAACAAATAATCAGTAGAACAACCTGCCTCCAGAAGTTGTGAATGCTCCAACACTGGAAGTTTTTAAGAGACTGGACAGCCATTTGTCTGAAATGGTATAGGGTTTCCTGCCTGAACAGGGGGTTGGACTAGATGACATCCAAGGTCACTTCCAACATCATCATCATTGTCAACGTCATCGTTGTTGTTGTTGTTGTTATTGTTATTATTATTCTGTCCCAATTCATTACTATTGTTGTTTTCAATGTGAAAAATTTATCAATTTGAATTTCCCTCCCATAACCTATGACACGCCATGATTTCTTCTTAAGAGAAAGGTGCCAGAAAGACAGAGCAACTTGCCAAAGCTTCATTGCTAAGCTAATGGATTTAGACTTTGGTTTATATTATCATATTTACATAGATCATTCTACATCATTTAACCTTCCTGGAGGTTACAGCAAAAAACAGCCCTATGGCCTAGGGTTTGTTTTCTATTCTCAGAATACTTTCAGCCTGAATTGTCATAAATGCTAATTTGAAATGGCAGCACTGTCTAAATGCCTCTGTTAATTTTCATGCATCATGCAGAATATCAGCTCTGCCACCTCTCCTTGCAACACCATCTTGACACTTAATGAGCTACACACAGGCTTTAAACCAGCAAGTTGTAACTGTATAAATATGATAAACAACCTGTTTCCAGATGGCTTTTTATGTAAAACAGTTTATACAACATTGATAGATGGTAAATTTTGTGCCAATAAATCCTTGTATTTTTATAACATTTGCCTTCTTAATTGGCCAGTTTACACATAAAATATGTTTCTGTGCATGGCTTTAAGTCAAAAATGTGACACGGAAATATCATCAGGGTAAGCAGGCATCACATATATCATGGATCACCTGTCAGATTTCACAGAAGCAGGGGAAGGCAAGCTTTTGCACCTATGGAAGATAATGTGGAAGAATGCTGCTCACAGTTTTATTAGGATCAGTTCATATCAATTTTGGGTCTGTGACTCTTTGGCAGACTTTTCCTAAACCTCAAGTTGTTGACTACAGTTCTTAACTGTCCAAGTGATGGATTTGGTGGCTGTGAGTGATGGTTGCAAAAGGCCAAGTATTACCACCTCACGTCTGATGGGAGGTATTGCATCAGAAACCTTAACTGAATGACTTTTCACATTGCTATAAGATTTCTAAAGGAAAAAGTGAAGAATTGTGGAAGATCTTATAAAGGTGGTATAAATATTGAGTAAGGTATACATTCACATCCAATTCACTAATACAGAAATTGGACTGAAAGTTTTTCCACCTCACACACTGATATTTATGTCCTTAATCTGATGGAAAATTAAGAAGAACATATGCCAGATTATCTCCATTTTTATACTTCTCTCAGATTTTCCATTTCTATCTTCTTATTATCCCAGTTAGGTTAATACCTTAGCCTTCTTGGGTATGTTGGATTGATGGTCACAAGAACTTTGAAAAAGCTGTGATTGTAGGGCTACTTATTGGTATACTAATGCATGTGCCCTTTGTATTATGATTTTCCAGAGAGAACCAATTATTTGAGCTTATAAGGTTTTTTTTAAAAAAAGAATCTGTTAAAAAACTGGGGGGCAAAAAAGGGATCATGCTCAGAGGCCCATCATGTTGACCATCATACCCTGAAGGCATGAAACATGAGCTAGATTGCTATTGTAATTGTAAAGACATCCTGGGTCTTTCAGAAATGGGCCATGAAACTTGAATTCAAAACTGTAGATAAGTCACTGACAAATTTACAGCAAGAATGGTTATTAGATTATTAGTAACACTGTTGTAATTGTGGATGGCAGAGAGAAAGAGAATTATTGCATTCTATTAAATGTAGCACCTATAATACAAATTATATTATATTGTATTATAAACTATAATACAAATCATGGTTTATTTCTTTTTATATTTTACTGGCCATTTGTTCTAATAAGCTGTATCATGTGCAGCATTAACATGAATTGATATCATAGCGTTTTATTCATTTTAATATGTTTAGTCATTTAGGAGTTGTTACAAACTAAGTAGGCTATACAGTACATAATGTATTTTATTCAGCTTTTAACTCATTGATCAGATGTTTATAGAAGTTGTTGTCTCCAAATTGCTAAACTAGTGATCTTTAACATATCATAAATATGACCCTTTGGCAGTTTTATCTGGTATTCTTCTTTTGTTAAGTGCAAAGTTCATTTCATTTGACATTTTAAAGCTTGTACCAAGCTTATTGCCTTGTTGGAAAAACAGAAGAAGGACCAGGTTGTTGATTTATTGTAATATTAAAAGGCAGTCTATGTAAAGGCCTTAATAAATAGTACTAAATATGGTGAAATAGTTTACTGTGGCTATTAACCAGAACAAAACATAACCAGTATTAAATATAATAATTGCTCCATTAGGATATAATATAGAACTGCCTTAAGCATTATAATGCTTAAGTTTCATGTATTTGTTTCATGGCCATGCTTAAGTTCAACTTTCTCCAACCTAGTGCCATGTATTTGTTTCCCTTGATTATCAAATAGAATTGGGTCCTTCTGAGACCTACAATCATGAGCTGATGTAGTTCCCATCTTCAAAAAAGGAAAAAAAATGGATCCAGGAATTACAGACCTATCAGCCTGACCTCAATACCTAGGAAGATTCTGGAAAAGATAATCAAACAATAAATCAGTGAACACCTACAGGCAAACAAAGTCATTACTAAAAGCCAACATGGGTTTGTCAAAAACAGATCATGCCAAACAAATCTTATTGCATTCTTTGACCAAGTGACAAAATTAGTGGACCAGAGGAATGCTGTGAATATAATTTACTTGGACTTCAGTAAGGCATTTGACAAAGTAGATCACAACCTACTACTTGATAAGATAGAAAAATGTGGGTTAGACAGCATCACCCCAGATGGATTCGTATTTGGCTGACCGGCCGTACTCAGCGTGTGGTCCTCAATGGAACCGCATCTACATGGAGGGAAGTGTGTAGTGGGGTGCCCCAGGGCTCTGTTCTGGGCCCAGTGCTCTTCAACATCTTCATCAATGATTTGGACGAGGGGATAGATGGGGAACTCATCAGATTTGCAGACGACACCAAGCTGGCAGGAATAGCCAACACTCCAGAAGACAGGCTTAGGATACAGGAGGATCTGGACAGACTTGAACACTGGGCGCTATCTACCAAAATGAAATTCAATGGTGAAAAAAACCAAGGTTCTACATTTAGGCAAGAAAAACCAAATGTACAGGTATAGTATAGGGGGTACCTTGCTCAATAGTAGTAACTGTGAGAGGGATCTCGGAGTCCTAGTGGACAATCATTTAAATATGAGCCAGCAGTATGCTGCAGCTGCCAAAAAGGCCAACACAGTGCTAGGTTGCATTAACAGAGGGATAGAATCAAGATCACGTGAAGTGTTAATACCACTTTACAATGCCTTGGTAAGGCCATACTGCATCCAGTTTTGATCACTATAATGTAAAAAAGATGTTGAGACTCTAGAAAGAGTACAGAGAAGAGCAACAAAGATGATTAGGGGACTGGAGGCTAAAACATATAAGGAACGGTTGCTGGAATTGGGTATGTCTAGTTTAATGAAGAGAAGGACGAGGGGGGACATGATAGCAGTGTTCCAATATCTCAGGGGTTGCCACAAAGAAGAGAGAGTCAAGCTATTTTCCAAGGTGCCTGAAGGCAGGACAAGAAGCAATGGGTGGAAACTAAGCAAGGAGAGAAGCAACCTAGAACTAAGGAGAAAGGTCCTGACAGTTACAACAATTAACCAGTGGAACAACCTGCCTCCAGAAGTGGTGAATGCTCCAACACTGGAAGTTTTTAAGAAGAGACTGGACAGCCATTTGTCTGAAATGGTATAGGGTTACCTGCCTGAGCAGGGAGTTGGACATGATAACCTCCAAGGTCCCTTCCAACTACTACTACTACTACTACTACTACTACTACTACTACTACTACTACTACTACTACTACTACTACTACTTCTTCTTCTTCTTCTTCTTCTTCTTCTTCTTCTCCTTCTCCTTCTCCTTCTCCTTCTCATTATTATTATTATTATTATTATTATTATTATTATTATTATTATTATTATTATTATTATTATTATTTTCAATCAAATATAAATATTATAAAATCTGGGCATAAGGTGATATTTCAGTGTTCTCCAACAAATTACAATATCAGGTGAATCTGATATTGAGACATTTAGAGAGAAGAAAAGTTGAAGTAGGCAGGATATCAGGAAATTCTGAATCATGGTATTGACTTTCTGAATTCTACTGATGATTCAGATTGAATTGCTGAATGAAACTGGATGCATCCAGATTGATTTGATGACTGAAAAGGATTTTAATGGATTCAGAAAATGAAGTTGACCTAGTGTAATACCTCCAATCAAAACATTACATTGATTCAAATTTAATTGAAACCATATGTCTAAATTAAAGGTCAGGGAAAATAAGTGAAGCAATAACAAATGTATTAGAAGAAATTGTCACTTGTAATGTTACATTATTAAGATATTTATCCCAAAGAATGTTGGAAATTAGAGTACAACTTGTAACATTAAAGGAGGATTGGTATTGCAGCTATTAAGGCATGTATCTCAGACTCAAATCTTCTGTAAAATCAAATGCAATATTTGGCTGAGGCAATGAAGAGTGTCTTTTTTTTTCTTTTTACAAAGGCTATATTGACAAATGTATTTTTTTTCCTGAACATTTTCTCCAACACCTATCATTGAACAAACCTTTCTGAGAGTTCTACCTTAGTATCCTTTTCACATGGGAAACTGTGTTTCAGACAGTTAATATATAATGCTAGAACCTGACTTGCCCTAGGTATTTGGCTTGTCTACAAATAGCACTTGCCTAGCAGAAAAGAGACTTCTATTTTTTTTATTGTATTTTTAAGGAGCCTTTCTGGATCCCTAGTAGTGAACAATTATTATTCCCTTTTTCAATCTGGTCCAAATCCAATTAGCTCTGTTATTTTATACACTTCAAGAAACACACCTGGGTATTTCTTGAACCCATGTTCCTTATTTTTCTGGCTTAGTAGTATACCCAATTAGGGGCAACATCTCTTTGTCTTATCAGTATTAATTGCTTTTCATGCACTTAGGTGCTTTGGGGAATATCTTAAATTTCCCCAGAGTATTTGTATTCTAAGAACGATTGGACAATAACATGTAAAAGAAGATATAAAAATAGTAGGGTAAATAAAAGAAAGGTTAGGTTAGGTGGTAGTCCGAAAACAGTAGTCTAACGTTAGGTGAAATACAGTAACAAATAGTCGTTACTTAATCGGTACGAACGTTTCTCCTAAAACCCCTTTACACGTGTTATGTAAGACGTAACTAAATTGATTTCCTTTCTGGTTCACTTTCTTCCAGATTTGTACAACAGTGTGTTTAGATGTTTAGTATTCATATGTGAGAAAAACATGCAGGCAATTTTGACAGATTATAATAACAATTCTGCCTAAGAGTTTCACAGGCTGGATCACTCTAAGTATCTTAGAGGTTGGAAGAACAGTTTATTAATAGGTTGCCCCAATTTAGATGAACAGCAACAAACTATGATGATTAGGTCATACAATTACCCCATGATGGTAACAGTAAGCATAAATAATATAAATATAATCATCTGAGATGGCTCAGTGGTAAACATGCTGGGCTTGTCAGCTGGAAAGCTGGCAGCCCAGGTTCAAGACCCAAGCACAATACAACGAGTGAGGTCCCATTATTTGTTCCAGTTCCTGTCCACCTAGCAGACTGAGAGCATGCAAATGTGAGTAAATAAATAAGTACCACTTTGGTGGGAAGGTAACAGCAATCTGTGCACCTCGATGTATAGACATGCTAGTCACATGACCTCAGAAGTGTCTTTGGATAATGTTGGCTCCCTCAACTAAGAAACAGAGATGAGAACTGGCCCCTAGAGTCAGACACAACTGGATAGCTACCTTACCTCGTCACCTAGAAATAAAAACAGAAAAGCATCCATGGACATTCATGAATAAGAATAAAAAAAACACCTTGAAGTAATCCTGCTCATATTCTTTATGAAGAACTTAGGGCAGTATTAGTTATACTTTGGTTTTATTTTTTTAAACTGTTAGGGAAATATGGAGTAAATGCCACTTAGTTATATTGACTGGAGCAGTGTGTAAGCCTTGGTAATAAACCAAAATTATAAAAATTAGGGAAAAAATGGTGACAAAGTCTGAATTTGGTATAATAATAAGCATATTGAGCATCTGATAAAATAATCTTATATTGAAAATCGAGCCTCTGTCATCAACTACCATTTACACAACCACATAACTAGTGAAAACTAAACTGCCACTACAATCTATCAATAGTTCTTACTACAAAAGTGGATTTAACACCAAAACCATTTATGATTTTGCTGCTACGACCAGGAAGTTATAAATGGAGAACTATTCTTGAGTGGGTTTACTCAATCATGTGAAAGAGATTAGCCTTCCTTTAATTGTTCACATTCTCTAAAACCATGGGTAAAAGTTCAGCAGAATGGAGAAGAGAAAGAAAAATAATGGCCCTTTCTACCAACAAATAGCCGGCGATTTCTCTCTGCAACGAGGAAGATCTTACTCAAGTAAGGAATATGTGATCAGTTCAGCTTGGCTGATTGCATTGATTTTATTTGGAGATCTGTCTCTGTAATGATTCTCTTCCATTATTTTTATGTTTCCATCATTTTTTTTAAGAATTTCCTTTTTCCTAAGAAACTCTTTTTTATAGATTTAAAGACTTTGATTTCATTGTTTTTAAGATGGAGTATATTATTACAACTCTTCACAATTGCAACATCCACTGTTACAATTAACTCTTGCATATCAGGATTGAACACAGATTTCTTAAATTCTGTATGTCTGGACTAGGAACAGGAAGATCCAAAGCTCCTTCTGCTGCATTTTGCTAGAGCTGGATTGAAGGCAGAATTTCTGGGTAGAAAGACTAAGAACTCTCCAGCTTGATAAACTATTAGGCTCAAGAGATTCAGGCTGACCACAACCTAATGGTCAAGAAGGGGTGATTCAACCAACCATCAGTATGTTTTACAGTATTATTTATTTTATTTATTTATTTATTTATTTAACAGGATTTATATGCCGCCCTTCTCCCCATGGGACTCAGGGCGGCTCACAGCGTATTAAAACATCATACAAAAAATTTCCCCTACTAAAAACCAATTAAAACCCAAATATTGGTAGCTGTGGCTCTTTAAAATCGTTAAAAATTGTCCCTATTTAAAACTCACCCTAGGNATTCTTGCTAACCTGTTATTGTACATTTTCTTCTATATTTTTATCATCCCATTTATTTTCTTTCCAATCCAATCCACCATCAGGCTTTTGTCATCAGATTGCAATCCACTTTATGTCATTGTTTATCAGCAATGAATTAGCCATGCTTGCAAAGAGGATTTTGGGGAAATGTGCACAATACATTCTGCATTGATTTAACTTTTCCTTTCTGGTTCACTTTCTTCCAGATTTGTACAACAGTGTGTTTAGATGTTTAGTATTCATATGTGAGAAAAACATGCAGGCAATTTTGACAGATTATAATAACAATTCTGCCTAAGAGTTTCACAGGCTGGATCACTCTAAGTACCTTAGAGGTTGGAAGAACAGTTTATTAATAGGTTGCCTCAATTTAGATGAACAGCAACAAACTATGATGATTAGGTCATACAATTACCCCATGATGGTAACAGTAAGCATAAATAATATAAATATAATCATCTGAGATGGCTCAGTGGTAAACATGCTGGGCTTGTCGGCTGGAAAGCTGGCAGCCCAGGTTCAAGACCCAAGCACCATACAACGAGTGAGGTCCCATTATTTGTTCCAGTTCCTGTCCACCTAGCAGACTGAGAGCATGCAAATGTGAGTAAATAAATAAGTACCACTTTGGTGGGAAGGTAACAGCAATCTGTGCACCTCAATGTATAGACATGCTAGTCACATGATCTCAGAAGTGTCTTTGGATAATGTTGGCTCCCTCAACTAAGAAACAGAGATGAGAACTGGCCCCTAGAGTCAGACACAACTGGATAGCTACCTTACCTCGTCACCTAGAAATAAAAACAGAAAAGCATCCATGGACATTCATGAATAAGAATAAAAAAAACACCTTGAAGTAATCCTGCTCATATTCTTTATGAACAAAGAACTTAGGGCAGTATTAGTTATACTTTGGTTTTATTTTTTTAAACTGTTAGGGAAATATGGAGTAAATGCCACTTAGTTATATTGACTGGAGCAGTGTGTAAGCCTTGGTAATAAACCAAAATTATAAAAATTAGGGAAAAAATGGTGACACAGTCTGAATTTGGTATAATAATAATAAGCATATTGAGCATCTGATAAAGTAATCTTATATTGAAAATCGAGCCTCTGTCATCAACTACCATTTACACAACCACATAACTAGTGAAAACTAAACTGCCACTACAATCTATCAATAGTTCTTACTACAAAAGTGGATTTAACACCTAAACCATTTATGATTTTGCTGCTACGACCAGGAAGTTATAGATGGAGAACTATTCTTGAGTGGGTTTACTCAATCATGTGAAAGAGGTTAGCCTTCCTTTAATTGTTCACATTCTCTAAAACGATGGGTAAAAGTTCAGCAGAATGGAGAAGAGAAAGAAAAATAATGGCCCTTTCTACCAACAAATAGCCGGCGATTTCTCTCTGCAACGAGGAAGATCTTACTCAAGTAAGGAATATGTGATCAGTTCAGCTTGGTTGATTGCATTGATTTTATTTGGAGATCTGTCTCTGTAATGGTTCTCTTCCATTATTTTTATGTTTCCATCATTTTTTTTAAGAATTTCCTTTTTCCTAAGAAACTCTTTTTTATACATTTAAAGACTTTGATTTCATTGTTTTTAAGATAGAGTATATTATTACAACTCTTCACAATTGCAACATCCACTGTTACAATTAACTCTTGCATATCAGGATTGAACACAGATTTCTTAAATTCTGTATGTCTGGACTAGGAACAGGAAGATCCAAAGCTCCTTCTGCTGCATTTTGCTAGAGCTGGATTGAAGGTAGAAAGACTAAGAACTCTCCAGCTTGATAAACTACTAGGCATCAAGAGATTCAGGCTGACCACAACCTAATGGTCAAGAATGGGGGATTCAACCAACCATCAGTATGTTTTACAATAGAAGAAGAGTCTACCACTTCCAGACAGCTTTTAAATTAAATCTCTCCCCCCCACACACTTTGTGCCAAATTGTAATATACAATTCTACTCATAATTTACACTTGCTACCTCAACATATAAGTAGTATTTACATGCCAGTGGAGTAGATTTGTTCTGCCCAAGAATAGTTTTCCATTTCCTGGATCTAGCTACAACTCTGGAATTCTACATTAGTAACCCATCCAAGTACTAATCAGGCTTGACCCTGCTTAGCTTCCCAAATCAGCCATATTCAGGCAGGTGCAGCAAATATATTTGCATGCACACAATTGAAATCTTCCCTACAGGGAGTATCATAATACTGATTGGCAAATTATTACAAAATATATATTGTTGCACTAGAAACTCTACCCCCTCATAGCTACAGTATTCCCAGCAGTTTACCAATCATCAAATTAATAACTATCACAATTGGGAAAAGAGTTCTCTCACAACAATCAAGCTCTCTAACTGCTTGCCAATCAACTGATTGGCAGACTGCCAGGTAGTAGTTCCCAGTGTAAACCATAGCCCCACTCTTATCTAATTATGCTAGCTACTAGTTTTAAACCAGATGCAAGCAATGTAGGACCCAGGAACTTAAAAAAAAATCCAAAAGTCAGGATGACCTGTGATGAATGTATAGAATCACAGGAGAGATATAATTAGTGGTGGGATTCAGCCAGTTCTCACCATTTTGGCAGAACCAGTAAGCTACTTTTTTGTTGCCCAGGCCCAGAATGGACTTCTGGAAGCAGCATCCACACAGAGAACCGGTTGTTCACATATTTGAATCCCACCACTGGACATAATTGTCAATATATTTGATAGTTCCAGATATACAGTATCTACCTGAGAATAAGAAGCATCTTGCTTTACTCCCCAAAGAACAGGAAATAGATGGCATTCTCTTGGGTAGCATAGGGACTGCGTGCACTTCCCTTAGTTACAGAGTTGGGGGAAAAAACCATGTGTGCATTTCCTGTATTTCAGTATACAGTCATCTAAGATCTTCAACTTCTCTGTTTCCTTTATCTCAGTTAAAGCCTGAAAAAAACCTCAAAAAGTGAAGGCAGCTGAAGCAGCTGCAAATGATGGGGAAAATATGCAATAAAAAAGGAGGAGGGAACTTCACAGATGTTTCATCAACTGATAACAAAAGATAAGGCAAAATACTAACAAAATAAAATTTGAATGAAATTCTAAAATATTAGGAACATGAGGATATAAGAAATAAAATCTATTTGGCAATGGAAAAAAACTTTTAAGGAATGAGAAACAGATTTCATCAAAACATTATCTTGGGCAATGTGTGATGTGTCATGGCCTTTCTCTCATATTATATTTGAAAAGCTAAATTAGTTTTGATGGCCCATCATTTGAACTACAGCCGGTTTTCATTTCCAGAAATACCCAATATAACAAATGACATTGTTTCCCCTTCATGCTGCCATGAAACAAATGTCTTCATTTTGGCCTCTCTGTTCCTTCATTCCATTCCTTCTCTCTTTTCTTTTGTTCAGTTCCTTGGGTTTATCTTATACTTTTAAAAATGGATGCTACTTCTAAAAATTCACTGTATAGATTAGCCATTTTTCAAAATAATGCACTTGACATGACAAGAGATATTTCTGGAGGAATATATATACAACTATAATCACAACAGCAACAAAAATGATTTTTCCAAAGAAATCCTCACAGGTCACTAAGAAAAAAGAAAAGCTGAACCACTGATTCATACATTCTCAGTTTAATTATGGGCATACAGAAATATAATAGCATAAAAATGATGCCACCATTTTACAGATTCCAGAGAGCATTATTTTCAAATGAGAACATTAACTTAAGGAGTAATTTCTAAAACAAATTACAAAGGGAAAAAAATTAACAGAAAGCTTTTGTAAGCTTAATATCCTAGTTCCATTTTGATCTGAATGACCTTATATTTAAAAAGTTTGGGAGGGGAGGGGAGGGGAGAGGAAGGGAAGAAGTTGATTTTGAATAGTGATCATGATAATATTATTGTGACAGATATGAAATATCATTTCTTCTTTTGTAGATAAGGAAAGAAAATTAGTCATTTTAAACAGTTGGGTTGCCATTCTACAAACCAAAATTTCCTCAGGAAGTTTACAATAAAGTAACAATGCTATTACCTACATAAATATGGTATGTAATAGAAAAAGATTCTAACCAAACTATATCAGCTAACCTGGAAAATGACACAGTGGTCAGCAGTTTGAAATATATCAATATCCACATATCTACATATCATTAGCAAAAGAGAACACTTAACAAACCATTTAAACTATCATACAAGATCCTTAATTTTACATTTCAGCAAAAGAATACTTAAAATCATCCAATGCAGATCACAATCCTATTTGGAAAAAGAGATGCCAGATGTTCCTGCTACCTTAAAAAAAGGCTGAGGAACAAGAAATGCTGTAGCTGATGCATGCTGGGTAATTGAAAAAAAAACAAAGAGTAAAAAAGAAATCAATATCTGCTTAAATGATTATTGGAAGTTCTCTCAAACTGTGAAATGTCCTTATGAAAATTGGAATCCCAGTATTTCTCAGTGGCCTCATGCAAAACCCATGCATAGGTCAGGAAGTCTCAGTCTAGATGGAACATGGTGAAACAGATTTACTCCAGGTTGGCAAAAGAGTGAGAGAAGGCTGTATACTCTCCCCCACCCCACCCTTTTTTTTTTTACAACCTTGTAATCTGTTGATTCAGGATAGACTCAGGCAACTGAATGGAGCTGAGTGTTTGCTGGCCAGAAGCTCTTCCTAATGCCTACATGGAGTTCATAGCAGATATTTTCTCTTTGCTCCCTGAGAGAGAAAGATCTGCCACTACCTAGGATTGAACTCTCAACCTTCCAAGTAGAAGATGAGCATCTTTACTAGTATGCCACCACACCACTTACTCTCCCTTATTCATTTATATACTACTAAAACTCTTGTGTCTATAATCTTTAACTGGGCAAAAGAGTACATCATAGGGCAAAAGCAACTGAGCAATGTGGTATATGCAGTACAATGCAGTGAGCCATGTGCAGATCTATACATTCAGGAAACAAAACATCCACTTCATAAACGTAGGACACAACATAGGAGAACAAACCCATCAGGACAGGATTCAGCAGTCCATCTGCATTTAAAAGACAAAGGACACTCTTTTGAAGACAGCAAAGTCCACATTTTGGACAGAGAGGACCAGTGATTTGAAAGAGGGGTCAAAAAGGCCATCTATGTCAAAACTGAACAGCCTTCTCTCAATGCTTTCTCTCAACAGGAGGGATATGACATCATCTTTTTCCAGTCTACAACACACTCCTTTCAATAGTTCTAAGAAGGCTCCACACCCATTTGCACTACTTAGGTAACCCTAACAACAGATAAGCCTCCAGGTGGCATCAACAACTCTCTAAAACAGGCATGTCAAACTCACAATGTCACGTGATGTCGCACGACATATCGGGACTTTTTCCCCATTGCTGGCAATGGGGTGGACGCGATTTCACAGTGATGCATCTGGCCCACGGGCCGACAGTTTGACATGCCTGTTCTAAAAGAATGCAAATGACCAGCTGTCTGCAAGGAATATAAATCCTTCCATTTCCCACCATCCAGTCAGAGCTGAAGAAGCTTCTTGGATGAGAAGCAAAATGTATTCAAAGAGAAAAGTTGCTTCATGAAAAAGCGGCTTTGGGACATGGTTTTAAAATTGGAGAAAGAAACACTAATAACCCACACTATACATTTTGTTTAATATAATTTTATTAGAAGTTTTAAAAACAAGAGTAAAAATTAATACAAATTTAAATAAAGTAAGAAGAAAAAAAGAAAGAGGGACAAATAAAAGAAAAGGCTAAACTATCTATATAAATATAAATATAAATGTTCATTTGTTCAAAATCTTAAATCTCCGAAAGTTCTTCACCGATTGCTTTGAAATTTTGACACAACGGTACATTAGAATATGCGCGTGTTTTTATATACCTACTATTATATAGATGTCACACCTGTGACAGGTAAAAACATGCTTTTTTTGAAAAACAGCACCATCTATTGGACATAAAAGGAACACACTTCTTTTCCATTTAACCAGACTGAGCCACAGCAACGGGTGGCCGGGTACAGCTAGTAAATTATAAAGGGGGAAAAGATAGAATAAAAAAAGAAAAGAAGGAAAAAAAGTGACAGTGTCTTCTGATCTTCTTACAGCAGTTATAAATACAATTATAGATTTACCTATTTTTCTAAAGACATCCCAACTGTCTCCTTTCTATACCATCAAAACCATGGGTAATACATTCTTTTTTTTCTGTTTTACATACGAAATCCATAAGGGATTTCCAGTCAGCAATAAACAGTTATTTTTTCTCTAATCAAACAGTTTAACTTGGCCACCTCAGCAAGTTCTATCAGATTATTGATGTTTCTGAACCTCGGTGTTAGACAACACTCCTGAGAACACCATAGAGTGAACAGCCAAGAAAACAAACGAATCATAGAATGAATAAATTCAGAGTTTTCACTTGTAAGCACAAATGACCAAGCTCACTTTATCATATTTTGGAAACATTATGTGAAAACCTTGCTTTCATCCATGATTGTGGAGAAAAAAGAGGAGTCCAACAGAAAATGAATGGAATAAAGTATAGAAATGATGGGTGCACTGTGGTTGCTAAGAGTCAACATCAACTTGATGTTACATTCCAAACATACATAGAGATGAAAAATTTGGATGGAAGCTGTGTACATACTTTGGATTAATTAGTAAACAAATTTTTATCACTCTTTCCTCCAAAGGATAAATATTATTTGTCTAATATAGCTCAGTGGCAAGAGTTACAGTTGCAACATCTATTGACTTCTTAATTTGTACTTATATAATTTTCAGCTTCAGAAATAATCTACTACAAGTGATTATTAAATTCTATGACAGAAAAAGCCTACAATTTAGTCTTTATAAAATTCTGTTAATAATAATCAATTTGCTCTGCAAACTTTAATGATTGAATGGAATAAAAATTAGAGGTTCCTATTTTGCCTAGGTGATGAGATAAAATGCTAACATTAATACCTAAAATGTCAACAGATCTTAGATTATATCTTATTCAACAAAAATAGTATTTTGCATTTATTGAATTTCATTTCATTTACTGTATATAAAAAAGGCTTGAGTAAATTGTCATGCTGCTGAAGTTGTAATGAGATCAGTGCTTCATTTAAACATAAATTTGTTCAATGTCCTATAACTGTTCCTTTTCAAGAGCTAGTTATTACAAATATTAACTCAACTGTGATTTAATATTTTCAGATGTTCATGTTCTTTTGCATTGTATCTCTATCAAATGGAAATTGGCATTTGGACAAAGAAAGCAGATTCTCTCTGCCATATTTATGCTGAAAAGATTAATTCTTCAACACTGGAAAGTCAAATATATACGGCTGTAACTACTAATTGTTTTCAGAATTAAAGTTATTAGCAACTTAAAAAGGGATCGCTTCAATGCAGATTAGCTATATGATTATATTGTAAAATTATTATAACTTACTGAAATGGTTATGTAAAATTTACTTTTCTCAAACACAAAATTACATTGAGGTAGTTGAAAAATATTAAAATATTAATATTAAATATTTTAATATTAAAATATTAAAATGTGAGACTTATGTTTTATGAAATAGATGAATATGTACCTAAATATACATTTGTAGCTTCCCCAGATGCACATTTCAATCCAAATGAACAGCAGTTAAAGACGTCACGTAATGACCGAAAGTTGATTAGCATTGATGGACATTGCATTTCTACTTTTGGGGCAGCTCCTTTTCTCCAAATTAGGCAATAGTTCAACCAACTGATAAATCAGAAGAAAAGTGGGATGAAGAAAAAAACATTTAATACCTCACAAAGGGACAAGATTTAAAGTATTTTATAAGATTATTCAGAATAGTTTGAAATAATATGCAAACTGTTGTTATTCATTCATAGAATGAATCTACTTGTAATTACTAAAACAACCATAAGACAGTCAATCACCAATTTCATGCAACCATCTGAATACCACATAATCATGTTTTATGCTACTGATGTTTTTGGACCCAGTGTTCTCCTAAGGATAGCATGTTGGTTTTATACCTCCTATTCTCTTCTAATGATATTAGGAGATTTGTCTGTGCTGACAATAGACAATGGAAGATGGCAAGGAAGATGGCAATGAATATGCACAATTTAGATTTAACAGGCCCAACTTCCAATCCCTGGTATTTCCTTAGAGCAGTGTTTTTCAGCTTTGGCAACTTGAATGCTGGCTGGGGATTTCTGGGAGTTGAAGTCCACACATCTTTCAGCTGTCCTGGTTGAAAAATGCTGCCTTAGAGATTCACTGCTAGCTAATGCAACTGCTAAGTGAGATGGATCAGTGGTCTAGCTTCTTGTAAGACAACACTTGTTACATATAAAATGAATGTTTTCAGTAACCTCTCAACTTCTGTAAATTTCTTTTCACTGTTTTCATACACCATGAATTATGTTGCAAAGGATTATTCTTGTCTTCTTTTTTCCAGTTACATTCATATATTTTAGATTCTTAAATACAGTGAATATTTCTACTGAAATTCCAATCCTCTAATTTATATTTCACCAACCTGATTCCTCCTCCCCCCCTTTCATTTCCATTTTCAAAAAGGGGATGCTGGGATGCTTAAAAGGAAGGTTCTTTTAACCAACCTCTGAATGATTACCATTTGCATCTTACCTCAAAGCCCAGTAAATTGGTTAAGATGGTTTGTCAGCAACCATATCCTGAGTTGCCCTGACATGCTTAAGTAGGGTGTTTTTTTTTCCATTAGAAGCAAACATAGTCCAGAGTTTGTAAAAACCAAGTAAAGCTGACACCACAAATGTGTATTGTGTTTAATAATCCTACCTTGGGTATTTTGATGGCTATAATATTCTATTTCAAAAGCTAAACAGATCTTCTGTTTCTAGATTAATGGAGCACAACCAGCAAAAGTCCCTAGATAAATCACTCAAGATTATTAAGTGTTAGCTGCATACTGTACTAACTGCTCCTCTATTAATAGTTGCAATCAACCATTTGGCTGGGGAAATATCAGGTGGGGTGATTGACATATACATAAATATCTCATTACCTAGAAATGTAAGAAAAAAATTAGATTTTCATAAAGACCTCTGAATAAATGCTAACCTTAAGGACCATATTTACTTGTAACTATTGTTTTTGTGTGTGTGCATGTTTCACCCTTTCTTTTCCCTCTTTGTTTATGAAATACATTAAGCGAAAAGAGAGTTCTTTGCATGTGGCCATTAGTACAGCATATGGAACAGGGAGGATTTTGGCCTGCACTTCGTTTTGTATTTAATTACTTATCCTTTGATACCTAAGGCTTCTCGGAAGTTTACATTGCAGATATTTGATTTTAAAATGTGTATTTAAAAGAATGCATTAGGGAAATTAACACATAAAAACGTATGGGGGGGAATGTGGATTAAAAAAAATATTCAGCAAATAAAATGCAAAATTTTACAAAAAGCAGTACAATAGATAAAATATTCAAAAGATCAGCTGCATGATAGATAAGAAATAACAAATAGGAAAAGGATTGATACCGATACTTTGACTGGGTGATTGACTGATTATAACAAATGAAGTTTTATATGGGAGAAATAGAGAGCCAATTTGATGTAGTGGTTAAGACATCAGACTAGAGCCCAGGAATCTGTGAGTTCCACTGCTTGAGACAAAGTGGAGTTAAAAAAAAATCTTTGCACGGAATCTTCAACTGGGCAAATGAAAGAAGGAAGTGTTAGAAGGGAAAAAATAACATACAGTCATACAAATATGCATTGGATAATGCCAGTATGCAAAGGACTTTAGTCTTTTAGTTCAGCTTCACTGCATTATAAGCATTAGCATGACCCCTATTGACCAGCGGAGAGAAAGTGATAGAAAGAGTCAGAAACAGATAGGATAAAGCAAAACTCTCCTGCTGCTACCTGGATTAGGATATTAGTTTAAAAGTTAACTTCAAAGATGAATATGAAGAAAGGATCTATTCTTGAACACCTAGCATGTTCTACTCTGTGCTATAAAAAGAAGAGCAAGAAAGTGCTGATTTGTCAAATAAAGTGGTTCCTAGGGATATTTTTCCCCACAAAACCATCCTGGTTACTAAGTATTGGATTAATCATCTACTGGTAAGCATCATTCAGAGTAGCCTTATGAAGCCTGAATGCTTTCTAGATAGGTGGAGGTGTCTGAGGAATTCTGAGAATTGAAATCTGTATATGGTATTTGAAAGATGCCCAGTCTGGGTAAGGTTGATTTAGAGAAATAAATTATTTTTTAAAAAATTAATTTTATAAATGTTTTCCCATTACCAGACACATTCTTATAAAACCTACCCAGGATTCCTACATTATTCAGATAATTCTGGAGAGTATTCTAATATACATGCTTTATTCAAAATTAATATTAGCCTAATCATTATGACATCAAAATGTGTTTCATGATATCCCAGTGTAAGTGCCATCTTTTATATTGGAACTGGAATATTAATAAAACTACAGTAGATAAAAGAGGGAATTTATATGACAATGTCATGTGATACATTTTGTTCCTTATCTCTCCTGCCCCCTCCTCTTCTGCAGATACCAATAAAGCAGGGGTGTCAAACTGCCGGCCCGCAGGCTGGATGC
Organism: Protobothrops mucrosquamatus; assembly: GCF_001527695.2. Classification (NCBI taxonomy): domain Eukaryota; kingdom Metazoa; phylum Chordata; class Lepidosauria; order Squamata; family Viperidae; genus Protobothrops; species Protobothrops mucrosquamatus. The sequence continues at coordinate 402,997 of NW_015386943.1, forward strand.
GTCATGGCAAAACCGCACCTACCCCATTGCCGGCAATGGAAAAAAGTTGCGATATGTCGCGACATGTCAGGTGACGTTGTGAGTTTGACACCCCTGCAATAAAGGAATCCCATAAAGATATCATCAGTCAATTATCAAAAATGTGATTGTGCCTGAAAGCAATGTTTTTGGAATAAAGTAACCAACTACTATCAACAGAGAGTCTGTTCCTTTGCAGCTTAGATTATAAGGCACAAAAAGTATGGTCAAGCTATTTATTTGAATACCATTTTCCAGCAAGAAAGATTGCCCATCAATTGACCCCATGTACTAGACTGGGCATTTTATGCCCCCCCCCCGAGCCACATCTGGCCCTTTGGCCGTCCCTGTCCAACCCACGTAAAGGTCAATTGGAAATTAGAAATCATATGTAAATAAGTTTGCCATAAGGGATGGGAGAAGAAGCCCAGTCAAGTCTACCCTGCGCATCGCCATGCACTCCTTCAGTTGACTGGTGGCTGCAGGAGGGTGAGGAGGGAATGCACTTTTCTGCACTTGTGCCTGGAGCAGCCTGAGGAGGCAGCAGCATCAGTCATCATCATGTGAGGGGCCCCAGGCTCAGCCACCTAACATTTTCTTGATTTAAACATGGTCCTGGGGGCAAGTGGACAGAGCACAGCCAAGAACAATTGGTTCAGCCCTCCACAGCAGTCTCAGTTCCTCATGTGGCCCCTTGGACAAATTAGTTGCCCACCCCTGCCATATGCACTACAAACATGTTTTAAACCATAAGAGATTATAAAGAACATACAAATATGATCTGCCTTCATGTATCAAAACCCAAACAATGGAAAGACAATACAAAGGCCTGCTGTTTAGGGTTGCAATAAGTAAGCAAGTACCAATACGAGTTTTAAAGGACTCAGCTTTGATTAAATTGGTAGTGATGCTTCAAATTACTGTAATTTTTCCAACTTATATTATCCCCAATGCAATAAATAACCTACAAAGTTATTTAAGGGTGTCATTTGTAGCAATCTACAGATCAGCTCCCATTCAAAATTATAACTGCCTGCCATTGCAAGAACTACTGGCAGAATTAAACATCGAGTCCAACTTGACTCCCCAAGAACAACGAGAGACTCGAACCAACAAAAGAACGTCTGTAAAGTAATGGTTGAATCTATTGTAGTAGTCACAATCGTCCCTCACCCCAAACGAAAGTAAAATATATGACGTCGGTGATAGAGGGATTATCCAAATGAAGTAAAATCTAATAGGGTTCAACTCACAAACTGTACTCAAGGACTGTGTTTGGAGTAATTTAATACATTAGGTGGCTTATACTGAACTGAGCAGTAATTGAACTCTTATTTCGAAGCAACAGTGCTGCAAATGAAGAAGTAGCAGTTCCAAAGATGAAATCAGCTTATAAGACCTGATTGACAAAACAATAATAAATCAGGAGTTGGGGGAACAGTCCTGTTATGGCAGAAGTAATAACAGTATTCTGGGGAGGAGACATTATGGTATTATTGTCCAAGGGTTTCTTGACATTTAGCACTAAAATTGACAAAATTATCTTTGCAATATATTAAGTTAGCTGATAAGAAAATTTATGTTACTTTATATTGGATCAGATATAAGGATTATATCTATTTCTATATAATAAACACACAAAAGGTAGGTAATAAAAAACGGTGATATCTATGTCTGCTAATCAAACATCTTTATATATTTGTGTTGAGTCAGTGTTCACTCCTGGTAATTGCTGGGACTAGTCCCTGCAGTTTCCTTGGCAAGTTTGCCTCCTTCCAAGGACTGGGAGAGAGTAACTGCCTCAAGGTCACACAGCTGGCCTTTGTACCATTTCCCAGTTTTTAGCATGATGCCTTAAGCATTACACCAAACTGACTCTCAGTATCTTTATAGCATGTAAATAAACTATAATAATGGGAATTAAGCCACAGCATTATTTCTATTCTTTCTTTATTTTATTGCTCTATTGTTTTACTTAATGAAGATCACTATATAATATTTTAGTTGGGGTTTTTTTGGTGAGAGAAATGCACCCTTTATTTTGTGAACCACAATATATAGTCAGTCTTTTATTAATAATAGGGATAGCTGTCAATGTCTAATAATAGACATTGAAAAGCTAGATACAAATGCCCTTGGCTATGTACGACAATGAATTTTCCATCCTTAATTGGAAGATCTTCTTTTCTATGAATTAGTTTATATATTATTTTGTGCTTTTTCTCCAATAGTGATGGCTGGAAGCAAAGTTATTCAAGGAGGGTGTTAGCTTGCAAGGTAGTTCAGACAAGTAGCACAGCCAGAAAAACTGGGTTTATTTTATTGTAAAGTTAAGGAACAGAATCCTGCAAATCTGAAAGTAAATTTCACCTCCATTACCTTTACAGCCCAATAAGCTAGGGAAGATCTCTTTTAAGATGTTTGCCATGTCCACTTTCCTTCAGAGGGCTAAGCTGCTTCATATCTATCTGACTGTTCCCCTAGCTGTGGTTCCTCCCCTTCACCCAAGGTCATTCCCACATAACTTTACAGGGGGACAATTATCCAGACATATTACCCAGGCCCTGCTTGTTCATTCACTGCAATAATACTATATCTTTAATTAATCATCATCTAATCATTGAAATCATTTCTGGTTAAATCAAGGATGCTGGCTAACAGAAAAAGCAAGGTACAAAAGCTGGAACTTCCTATCAATTGTAAACATTTCTTCAGAAGCAAAAATTCTGCATATAGCTTGTCTGATGACATCATTGTATTAGTATCATGCAGCCTGCTCAAAGGGAAAGAAAGAAAGAAAGAAAGAAAGAAAGAAAGAAAGAAAGAAAGAAAGAAAGAAAGAAAGAACAAACTTTTATTTGTTTCATTTTATAGTTATTTATTAGATTGAATATGTGTTCACAAATAAGACAGAAAGAACCTAAGATTTTAAGAAAAACTATTATATGGTCAACAGCAGAATTCTCATTAAATGCCTGTGTGTTCAATTATGCTTATAATTGTGAGGAAATTAATTATGGTTGTCGAAAAATGATTTAATTGTAGAATGAACTGACATTTGATTCATAGGATCCACCAAGATCTCCTGTAATTTTCTGGTATATTTAAAAATAATTTGCAGAATTATGTTGAAATACAATGGGATAGATTTAATGTTCCAATACATTTGATGCTGCACAAACTAGATATCCAGATTCAAAGGGGGAAAGGTGATCTGGAGTACATGCAGCATAATAAAGCATCTGTCACTAATGCCTTAAATGAGATGCATCTTTTCCTAGGATTATACTACAGCTTTCATGTCCAAGAAAAGATATATTTTCTTTAAGGAATTGCTGACAGGTGCTACAGGTACACATCTGTGAGCTTCAAATGATCTTTTTCCTTTCAACTTTGGATCGCTGCAAAACCCTGCTAGATACTAACTGGTTCATACAACTGCAGTGATTGGCATCATTTTTCTGTCAGGGCTTTCATCTCTAACAGTTATATGTCAGGCAAGTGTGAAATGTACTGTCTACGTAATTGACCAGAACAGATGGGTAAGAATTTTATTTCTTTTGTTTACTTTTTAAAAGTACCAAAGTGGAAAGAAGATGTTTAAAATACAAATGTGGAGAGATAGTGAAGCTGGCAGATTCATGCATCCCTAGTCCCACTTGAAATTGCTAGTCTTGACTAGAAATTAAAAAGGGGAAATAATCAGTGTGAACCCTTTGCCTTCACATGGGGACTGTAGTCATTACACATCTACATAATCTCTTCCTTCAGCAGGAGGAAACTTCTAGATCAGTGGTGGCGAACCTATGGCATGCGTGCCAGAGGCGGCACTCGGAGCCCTCTCTGTGGGCACACGTGCTGTTGTCCCAGCCTCGCCTCCCTCCATGACCCCTTCCTCACCAGCAGCCCCCCTGGAGGAGAATTGTCCCCGAGCGTGGCCCACACAGAGCAGCGCAGCCAAGAACATGGCAGCCAGGCAGCGTAGACAAGACTCTGCCCTCATGCCCCATCCCACACAGTTGATGCTGCCGGGCACGGGCAGAGGGCGTGGCTGCCATGGCGCTGCTGGGCTGCCTGGGCGATCTGCAGTGGGCCCTGGAGGCGGTGAGTGACCCTGTGGGCAGGTGGGGTGAGAGACAGGGTAGGGGCCGGACAGGGGGTGGAGTGGGGTGTGGCCAGTTTTTGGGCACTCGGTCTCTAAAAGGTTCGCCATCACTGTTCTAGATACACATCTTACATCTCAACATTCCTCCCATTGCCCTGTGATTGGAGGAGCCACGGGAGAAATAAATCTCAGGTTCATACAATTCCTCCAGCCCTTGATTAAACTCTTTCTATAAATATGTGTCAGGATACAATCTGGGTCGGTCACTGGGGCCAGAGGTGTCATCGTCTGAGCTTTCGGACTTGTGCTGGAGCCCTTCTTTGGGGTACATCTCTCTAACTCTGGTCCTGGTGACTGATCCAGGTTGGATCCTGCAACATTATCCTGGGACCCATATATTCGCCTTCATTCATAAAAATGTATATTAATATTAGCAAAATGATTTATGCATCTTTACTGCATTATCCATAAGCCGTTACACAAAATCTAACACTTTGAAGGGAAGAGAAAGCTTGCTTTATCACAGGAACACTGTGCTTTCCTAATCATTTGATGTACAGGTAGTCCTCACTTAATAACTGTTCGCTCAACTACCATTCAAAATTGTGATGATGCTAAAGGGAGCTGTGACCAGTGTCCGAATTCATGGCTGTTGTAGCACCCCCAAGTCATCTAATAAAAATTTGGGTGTTTGAATGTGAGCCCACCCTTATGACTGCAGAGGTGCTGCAACTTCCTTATCTGCCAATCCCCCACAATCTAGGACAAGAGCAACTAGTTAGCTGAGACTGTTGAAAGCCCCAGGCCTTTATTTCACACTCACATCAAGTGCCATTGTGCAGGATAGCCTAGATTAGGGAGAGATGTGTGAACATGAGAAGTTGGGCAACATTCCTCAGCAGTAGTGGTGGCCCTAATGCAGATTTAGAGACCTGGGGTGGTGACAGTGGCTAAGACTGCTTTAGGTCCAAGGTTTCCATTTCAGACCCAGGCCTGGTAGTGCCAAATGCAGAGGTGTACCACTGCAGCTTTGTACTGCAGTGAAGGACCACCCCAGCTTGCACATGGCCTGTGCTGGGCCTCCCAGGACTTTCCCCATCTCCTGAAGCACCTTCGCATTCTGCTAAATGACCTGGGCACCCCTAACGACTGCAGCTGGGAGAGATAGGATTGCAGTCATTGAATGTAACAGTCATGTGGGTATCTTGCTTAATGACTGCAATACAACCAAAATTCCAGTCTCAGTTGCAGTTATAAGTTGAGGACTACCTGTAACAATCCTAAAATAGATCAATGGTAGGAATATTGTCAGAGTATTAATCTATCCACCCAGAACTGCTAAAGTTGACCAGCAGCTCTTCATCAGGGCTTCATACAGTTTTTCCAACTTTGCCTGAAAAGGAGTTCTGATATTATGCTCTCTGATAAATAGTGATATATTGGTGGCAGAGTGTTTATGGTGTCACTTTCTTTTCCTTCGCTATCTATTGCTCCTTCTGGCTTTTTTTTTTTTTTTTTTTTTTTTTTTTTTTTTTTTTTTTTTTTTTTTTTTTTTTTTTTTTTTTTTTTTTTTTTTTTTTTTTTTTTTTTTTTTTTTTTTTTTTTTTTTTTTTTTTTTTTGTACTTTGCTGGTTGGGACATGGTCACCCACTCTCTGATGTTATTTGTGTGGGAGAAAGCAGAGGCCTTTGATGTCAGCCCTTTTAAAATGATAGCTATATCAGATTTTTACAGATGAGGTATAGTATCAGAAGAAAATGTTCTCTTATTCTAAATAAGATTCCTATTTGGCTATTATTATTATTATTATTATTATTATTATTATTATTATTATTATTATTATTATTATTATTATTATTATTTAGTTTTCTTATTTTCTATTTTCTTTTTTATTATTGTTGTTATTCTTTAGCTAAAATAAAAAAGAAAACAACATCAAAGTCAACTTCCATGTGCTTAATATGTAATACAGTAATACCATAACTACAACTTATGCTGCCCAGAGTTTGTTACTATGAGATGGGTGGCAAATAAATAAAATAAATAAATAAATAAATATACTTCCATGTATGTTAGAGGGTGGGAAACAGGAACAGGAATTTTCTAAATGCTGCTAAGTTGCAGTGTTTATAGTTGTGGTACTTTTAGATAGACTGCTTGTACATATTTCCAATAGATAAAATGGCCTTCTGGCAACAAACTATACCAATATAATTCTACTCAGACAATTCCAGATGGAGCCTTTTGGAATTTTTTAACAGTCACACTCTCTCTTTTCCTACTTCCTTCATTGACACTCTTAGTATTTAGTACTATATTGNCCCAAAGTTATAATTCTTTCCATCAGCCAATCCACTCTGCAGCTCTCTAGCTCTTGGTCCTGTTCACTTCTGCTGGGTTTTCAATTCAGATTCCTTCACCTGCTTCTTAATACACACTGTATCTCCAAGCCATGGTGTTCAAAAATAAGACTGGTAATGTCCAATAATATCCTGTCAGGTGCAAAGGATCAGGACCATATACTGACTTGCAGTTAAGAAGATTTAGGACTCAAGCCTATATATAAGAATCTAGTCAACTATAGTTCAGTACTAAATTGGCACCAGACAGGGGTTGAAGAATTCAAGAGCAGTCAGACTTAGATCACTTTTGGGAATGTAATGACTCCAGACTGATAACTTGTTTAATTCCATCCCCCAACTCTTCCTGCTCGTCTCCTATACCTCCTCTCCTATTGCTTAACATCTTCATATTTTATATATATGTTAGCTATAAAGACAGACATGCTTGCATCAAGTGTTTTCATTAGGTGCAAAGCTTTCAGTGCTTCTGCGACCTTGAGCCCAGTTTTGAAACATAAAAAAAAAACAATTTTGAGACTATCAGAGCAATTTATCCTGCCACAATATAAATTATATCTTCAATTAGTTATAAATAAAATATTTAACAGAGAAAATATACCCTTGTCTTCATTGATTGTCAGGCTGTATTTATTTAAGGGGGAAAAAATCAGGAAGCACATTTTCTAAAATTATCTCATCTATAATCTGATATTTGTGTGACTCTGTGAGGGAGCACATTATAAATCATCAAGTAAAATTAAGAAATCTTTTTTTAAAAACAAATGGAATTTATTTAAATTCATCTGCAAACATTTGCATTGCTAATAGGATTTTTTTTTTTAAAAAAATAACTTTTCATATTTGTTTGATTAAATACATCCAAAACTGTCCACCAGTGATTGGGAAACTGTTTTGTTAAACTCCTTTTCCAAGGCATTTTTTTCCCAGAAAAAAAAAGACAAATTAATAACATGACTATTGGCAGTTACGCAGAAATATCCCCCAATGACAGTTACTCATAGGAAAAGAATAGTTTTGAAGACCACAATTCCATTACAATGCAGTAAATCAAATGACTGTGAAGTAAGAAAAACCATTTATAGGTATAGGTGGTACCTTGCTCCATAGTAGTAACTGTGAGAGGGATCTCAGAGTCCTAGTGGACAATCACTTAAATATGAGCCAGCAGTGTGCTGCAGCTGCCAAAAAAGCCAACACAGTGCTAGGCTGCATTAACAGAGGGATAGAATCAAGATCATGTGAAGTGTTAATACCACTGTACAATGGCTTGGTAAGGCCACACTTGGAATACTG
>NW_015386943.1:415775-419310 GCF_001527695.2 Protobothrops mucrosquamatus
TCCTTTCTCCTTTTCTTCCTCTCCTTCTCCCTGCTTTTCCTTCCTTCCTTCCTTCCTTCCTTCCTTCCTTCCTTCCTTCCTCCCTCCCTCCCTCCCTCCCTCCCTCCCATTCTGCTAGCCATTTTTGCACTAATATCTATTTCAAACACAAACCTTTCCAAGGCAAACACTGGATATATTCCACTTTCATAGCTGACAGGAGTCATTCAAATAATAATCCCATCCTGTATAAGAAATGAATAGCATGAGTGCCATAGAAATGCAATTCAAATAATAATCCCATCCTGTAAAAGATATGAATAACATGAGGTCCATAGAAATGTACAATGTTCATAAAACTGTTAGGCTGAACTAGCACACCAAAGCTTTTGTCATAACACATCTGAATTCAAGCATTTCCACTGACTACAAAACTGCAGCAGATTACAGAAGTATGGATTAAGACAAAATTATAAAAAAAATAAATACCAGATAATGTAGTCAACATTAAGGAGGGATGGAAGAGAAAGGTCTACAGATGACAAGTTATTTTTTAAATTTTTTTTATCCCACCTTTATTATTTTTATAAAATAACTCAAGGTGCAAACATATATAACACTCTTTCCTCCTCCTATTTTTCCTATTTCCTACTTTTCCCTCAACCACAACCATATAAGGTGAGTTTTGCTGGGAGAAAAGAGAATGACCAACAGACAGTTATCCAGCTGACCTTCATGTCTAAAGAGGGACTAGAACTCATAATCTCCTGATTTCTACTCTGGTACCTTAAGCGGGTATTTTGTTTGTCTTTGCAACTTCACAGAAACTTTATCAATTTATATTCACCAGACCTCTGCCAACTTCATCCTATTATTCCAGTAGCTGGCCTAAAGTGAATTGTTAGGCTCTAAAATCTCAAGGAGGAACAAGGATTATTGATTGTACACATTGTTACATTGAACTTCTCACTGAAATGCACGGAGTCCCTCAGCTAGTGTTTACTTTTCACTCTGCCATAATGGAAGTGGGTTGTTAAAGAGCTATTTTTATAACTCAGAGTTTTTCTTTTTTTTTCATTTAGTGTTCCTCTATATTGGAAGGAACAACCAGGCAACTCAATTTGCTATAGAATGGGAGTCCGCAAAGGCCACTTATTCCTTCCTTGTAGGGTATCTACTTCCCCATCCAGTTCTGTAGCAGCTACAAATTTGATAAGCTTGCTTCCCACTTCACTCAAATAATTAATAAAAATGTTGAATAGTACAGAGTCCAAGACCCTCTTGTGGTACCTACTCAATAACTTTCCAATTTGATGAAGTTTCTTTGATGAGCATTGTTTGAATTTGATTGCAGGATTAGCTATGTATCCACCTAATTGTTATACATTAACTGCTTGCTGACCAAAGTATCCTAGGATATTTTGTGAAGTGTTTTGCTTTATATCTATAATATCCCCACATTCTATTTAGAACATTACCCAATCTAAAATAAAATAAGATTAATTTTACTGCTAACTTTTTGTAATTACCATGTTGTTTTCAAATATTTTCTGTGTAATTTCTCAAATATCTCCTCCCCTACTGTATGCAACAGTCAGTCTATCTGTGTTTCCATACACATCATTCACTGCTGCTAATGATACCTTGAGCTACAATTTGCTAGAAATGCTATTGAATTTCACAATCTGCTTTTTACAAAAAGGGGAATAGAGGTATTATTCTAGAGCAGAAACTTGTCCTGTTGACCAGACTGCCTTGGAATTCTGGGAATTGCAATCCTTACGTGTTTGAAGAGCACCAGTTTCAGGATGATTATTTTATAGATATTCCAGGAAAAGAACACTCATTTACATGTATTATTTATATAAACATTTGCGTATTGAGCATTATTTGGAAGATACTTGCAGTTTCCATCACTGATCATTTTCTTACCTTTTCAAGTATTGTTTAGCTTTCAATAACTGCCAGCTATAAGAAAATGTCAAAGATTAAGATTTTCATGTCAGAAGACCTGTGTGCCTTCTTCTGCACATCTCAGCTGTCTCATACTGTCCTTTTTTACTTGTCAAATTTATTTAGATGAGTATTTCTTACACAATATTTATCAATAAACAAACAGGAAATGCTCCAAGCGTGAACCATTATAAAAACACAAAATACAATAAATACTAAAGCATAAAAAACTAAAACGAATAGAAACAGTTAAAAGTAGAGGTCAAAAATAGTAGTGGGATAGAAGCATATTAGAATCTAATCAAATAGCAGAAGTGCAGGAAAATAAAAAGGACTAAAAGATTCCAGGAAGCTATACATACTGTAGATCAGAGGCAAAATTTATCTATTTATTAAACAAATATTTATGCCCCTTCCCCAACTCACACATAAGTGATTCTGGGAGGCTTAAAATATTAAAAACAGTTCTCACTGCCACATTGCCTATATACATTCCAGTCTTTTGTCTTCTCCTTTTGTGGCCTGTACAAGTGTTTTCATAAACCATCACTAAATATTTGAATTAATTGTTCTATTACTTTTCAACAAGACTGTTGTGCAAACAAAAGTTGTCATGCAAAGTGTTCCTGTTCAGGGTTTCCATCAGCTTCTTTCTTTCAATAGATTCTACTTTCCAAAAATCCTTGCATTAGCATTAATTATTTTCTCTGCGTCTAATGGCCTGAAAGACCATATAACATGACAACTTCACTGTAAGAAATTAATCTGGATCTAGTGATAATGCGAGAATGGTTGTCAAGAATTAAATATGGCCACTCCATATTCCTTTCCTGTATTAATGCATGGAGTGGGTCTTGCTTAGGAATTGGGAGTGGGGCACCATTCCTGGGTTTGTCACAAAAGATTAGCTGTGCAAGTTGGTCCAGCTCCAAGAGTCTATGAGTCCTTGCAGATTTTAGTCTGCTAATCATTGCCAACCCTAGGGGGCAGTGCTCATCTCTATTTCAAGGTCATTGAGCCAATACTGTCCAAAGCATTTCTGTGGTCATGTGGCCAGCATGTCATCCCAGAGTGCTGTTACCTTCCTACCAAAGTGGTACCTACTTATCTACTCACATTTGAATGGTTTTGAAATGCTAGGTTGGCAAGAGCTGGGGCAAGGTTGGGAGCTCAACTGGTCATGAGGCACTCAGGTCTCGAACCTGGGCCACCCGCTTTCCAGCTGACAAACCCAGCATTTTAACTGCTGAGTCACCGCATTGCCCTAAGAGTCCATGACTGAAATGAAAAACTATTGTCTGAAGCACATGCTGGCCATTTCTTTTCTCCATTCTCCATTACTATTTAGGGTCACCTAGAGTAAGATTTGTCTCATACAAGGAACACAGCCTACTCCTTTTGAATTATAAGTTGCACCTCTCATGTGAATTACATTTAAAGGAAGATTTCAAGTTCATTTCATCGTATTAGTGAAACTTTGAAACCAAAGCCTGCTACTGTTTGGCATTCTCCTCTAAAGGAGATAGAGAGATGTGAAAGATTGAAAGAGCAAACATGAGAGAGAGAGAGAGAGAGAGAGAGAGAGAGAGAGAGAGAGAGAGAG
>NW_015386943.1:421568-422617 GCF_001527695.2 Protobothrops mucrosquamatus
AAGCGCTCCATGGCATAGGACCTGGATATTTACGAGACCGCCTTCTGCCACAGATTCCCTCCCACAGACCGGTACGCTCCCACAGAGCGGGCCTCCTCAGGGTGCCGTCGGCCAGGCAGTGTCGGCTGGCGACCCCCAGGGGGAGGGCCTTCTCTGTGGGTGCCCCCACCCTCTGGAACGAGCTACCCCCCGAGATCCGAACGATTCCGGATCTCCTAACCTTCCGCCGCGCCCTCAAGACATGGCTTTTTCAACAAGCGGGACTGACCTAGGGTGAATTTTAAATAGGGAATAAATTTTTAAAATTTTTTAAAGATTTTAAATATGACACAGCTATTAATATATTTGCTTTTTAATTGGTTTTATAGGGGAAATGTTTTTTTTGTGTTGTTTTTTAACATGCTGTGAGCCGCCCTGAGTCCCTCTGGGGAGAAGGGCGGCATAGAAGTTTAAATATAAATAAAATAAATAAATAAATACAGTTGTTTCAGAGACTATGTGCCTAAGACACATAACCATTAATAAAGCAAAGCAGCTGAGCATGCTCATATATTTTTCAAATTAACTCTTTTGGATTGTTCATACACCCCTATTAAATTTACTGTTGCACCAGGCTATTGAACACTCTAGATTAGAATGATTGTTCAATGAGAAGGTCTTGATACAGTTACTTACCACATTGTATCACATTGCAAGCTCCAAATCTTTGATAGTACAATTCCCAATTAGGTAGACCAAACCCACCTCTCAGTCTTGTATCTTGTAACATTTTTAGATTAATCCTTGCCTTTTTTCCCTGCCAAATATATTTCAAGATTATTTTATTAAGCCCCTCAAAATATTTCTTATATAATCTTATTGGTATTGTTGAAAACAAAAACAATAATCGTGGTAATATGTTCATTTTGATTATCGCAATCCTTCCCATTAATGATAGTTGTACATTTTTCCATTTATCCAAATCTACTTCAATTTGTCTTTTCAATTTATGATAATTATCCTCTTTAATTGTTGTACATCTTGCTGTCAGGTGGATCCCTAAATATTTT
>NW_015386943.1:422693-428225 GCF_001527695.2 Protobothrops mucrosquamatus
TATCGCAATCCTTCCCATTAATGATAGTTGTACATTTTTCCATTTATCCAAATCTACTTCAATTTGTCTTTTCAATTTATGATAATTATCCTCTTTAATTGTTGTACATCTTGCTGTCAGGTGGATCCCTAAATATTTTACCTTTTTCACAATCTGTATATCTAATTTTCCCACCAGTTCTTTTTTTTTTGTTTTTCAGGCAAGCTCCAAATCTTTGGTCTGTGGTGTTTTCCATCAGGATGCACATAGAAAAGAGGTGGAAGCTTGGACCTTCACGTTTCCTATTGCTTCATTATCTCTCCTTCCTCTCTGCCATTATACTCTTTTTATTTCCTTCATCTTCACCTTACCTTCTCCATGTATATTATTTTTTTCATGTACTGTTCATGTTTTTGTACTAACTGCTTCTGTGTACATTAATTCTTCACTCTCTTGTTATTATCAGGCCTCCGTGATCCATACTCTTCACATTCCTCCCATGTGTTTTGGTAAACTCTCTCTTTCCATACAACCAATTCCTATACTTACTTTGGATTGTTAGGAGTCTTTCTCCAGAGACTCTAAATGTTTCCTGGCCTGCCCTTAAAACCAAAACACTACACCACAACAGATTAGGTATTAATATCTTAAAGATCTTGAGGAGCTTCTAGCCAGTAATCAGATCAGGCCAGCATTATCTTCCCTTCTTATTCCTATAGGTGGTATATGTGTTTCCTCCTTCTTGAGTTCTCTACCAGAAGACTGGGAATTTGAGGCTTCTGCTGGTATCTTAGCTGTTCCTAGCACTGCACTCTTCTGAACAGAGCATTCTGATGTTGTTCCTGGGATCTGTTAGAGCCCCTATCCTAGCTTAAGAATCATAGCCTTGAGTGCTCCTTTGACCACTGGGACAATTTTGGCCTTTACTTTATACGTCCTTTTAAGTTCCTCTTCAGACCCTGGTACTTTTTAAGCTTCTCATACTCATTTTTCCTGATGTTGCTATCACTTGGAACTACTACATCTATCACCACTGCTTTCTCCTGTTTCTTGTCTACTACCATGACATCGGGATGATTGATCTGTACATGTGTGTGTGGGGGAGAAGCAGAGAGAGAGACAAACAGACAGAGAGATACACCACATACAAACACACACACACATACCACACACACATGTATATATATGTATGTATATGTATAAAACAGGTAAAAACTCACGATCACCAGGAGAGTAAAAAGTTTAAAACTTTAATTTAAAACCAAGCTTTCACTGGGAGCTCCCAGCATCATCAGGGTTAACAAGCCAGTCTATGGGTGTGCCTTAAGTAAGGTTGTTTGACATCTGTGCCCGGCTCCTAGAACACGTATGTATATGTACACATATCCATGTATACATATACACTGTGCAAACAGTTCTACATTTCTATTTGCATTTAATTAACAGATGGAGAAGCCTTCCTTTTCTCAATCAAGAGAGATTAGAGGTATGAAAGGTGTGATCTCTTTGGGGACATTAATAAACGTAATTTAAGAAGTCCTCTAAGAATTTGTCACAGGATTATTTCTTGATGCAGAATTGCTTAGAAAATTGAATTTACCTGGATAAGTTGCATAGAAAAGATTATAGTTTAGAGATAATGTACGTATAAGGATATATTGCATGCATACAGGTTCATACTGGAATACACTATGCATATAGCTAGCTTCGGTGCTCTTTAAGATGTGGTTTGCAGGGGGCAATGACTTTATCTTAACAGCAGCAGGCCTGGAACTCATTCTCTGACTACCTGGGTGAGTTTAAGAAAGATGATAGAAAAGACATCTATTTCTATTTTGGTGAATAGAAAGAAACTGAGGAAGAACACTGTTTCAGGGAGAGAGAAAAAGTGAATTTGGCAAATCTAATATGAAGAGGAAATAACATAAGAAAGAAATATAGTATCTGTGAAAAGAAACGTACAAAATCAAAATGCTTGACTGTGCTCATGATGATGTAACAACCGTTATTATGTAATGGATAGCTAGCAATGTTTGAAAAATGGCCTTTGAAGACCTAAGACTTTATTATTTTCCTAGTGTAAACAAATAATTCACTCTTACGGGGGGAAAGGGGATCTGGACACCTATGGACCATCTTTCTCCTGTGCACAATCAGTACAATCTTGGTACACTTAAAATCCCAACTGTAAAACAATGCCATTTATAGGATCTTGGTAACAAAGCCTTTCTGTGCATTTAATTTTCAGCTGAAAAGAATAAATATGTTTGACATGCACACATGTCATCCTTTTGCTAAATTTTGCTTGTTTCGAGTGGACTACCAGAACCAATTTGCCGTAGTGTTTCAGACCCTAAGCTAGAAACCAGGAGATCATGAGTTCTAGTCCCATGTTAGTCGCAAAACCAGCTGGGTGACTTTGAGGTAGTCACCCCCTTACAGGGTTGCCGTTGTGGGGAAAATAGGAAGCAGGTGTATGAGGCATATCCTCTGTTTTGAGTCAGTGAAATGCAGAGAGAAAGAGAGATGGTTGAATGAAATAATAATAATCACAAATTCAAACTGATGCTAAAACAACATTTAGGAATATTTATATTTCCATAATGTGATGGGAGAAGGAATAACCTTGAGGAACAGGAAGAAGAAATGCACCCAAGGCAATGGTCAGTGTAAAGAAATCTGAGTCTGGGGGGAAAATGTAACCTATGTAAACATCTCAAGTAAGACCCTCTCTGGTTCTCATCAAGATAAAAGGAGGATGGGAGAGCATATTCAGATTTGCAAGATTCTGTTCTCATAATCTTATAATAAATGTAAGATTTGCTTACAAGTCTTTAGTATCCAAGTCTGGTCTACTTTATAGGGCTGACGTATAGATCTCTTGTGCTAATCAGTAAGTCCCATAGTTCTAATACATTTCCCAAAATGCATGTTGACCTTATTGTCTCAGTGCAACATAAAGCACCTATCATAACACCTATACTGAGCAATGATAGTTGATCACTAACAAGTGTTGTAACATTGGCTGCAAATTTTGTAAAATGATGTCACTGAAGTAAGGGTGGCTAATGGCTACATTTCCCTGCCCTGTCCCCATTTTTTTAGAGTGCCTGAAAACAGGATGCTGAAATCATCATAGCAGGTAGACTTATAGCATTATTTTTTAAGAGATTCAGAGTCCGTGAAATTTAAAAGATGTGTTAAGCTTTTTAAAAGAATAGAATAGGTTCAATTTTTTTTCTATGTCCTTTCCTGGAGGCCCCCCAAAAAATTTAAAAAAATGTTCCAGGAGTTTTGTTGTAGGAGTTCCCTAAATTTGTTTCTATTCAAAACAAATAGATCAGACATTCAGCATCTGATCAGCAGCAGAGACCGTGTGGAGCGGGTGGCCAGACTTTGGCTGTCTCTAGCCTAGTGACGGGCCATATTACTATGGATGGTCTTTCCTCCGCCAGTTTGGAGGGCTGCCCCAGATCGAGCGGAAGGGCTGCTGCCCTCCCGTGAACAAGCAGGGATCCCCTCCTTGCTCATCACCCCTACAGTGTGACTTTTGACCCTTTCCAGGGTCCCCCAGTGAAGCAAAACCGAACGCGGAAGATGGAGCTCACCTTCCAGCATCTGCAGCAGCCATGATGGCAAACTGGAAGTCCTGGAAAACTCAAAACATTCTTAAAGACTCGCCTCATCCTGGACATTCTTTTTTTTTTTTGAACTATTACCATCTGGCAGACGGTACAGGATAATAAAAACAAAGACAAATAGGCTGAAAAATAGTTTTTATCCCAGAGCTGTAACCATATTAAATACTACTGTATAGTGCAACATTGAAGTGCAATATTAGGGGCAGCGCAATGGTGAATAGAATGAGAAGGATGTGTGTATATAATGTATGTTCTTATTTGTGGTTCTTACTTATGTGTAGTGTGCACTGTGGACAGCACTTAATTTCACTGTGAGATACACAGTGACAATAAAGATATTCTATTCTATTCTATCTACTTTTGGAAGAAATGCTTTGGTATATATTATCATTTATTATAATTAAATCTGCTTACTGTCTCTTTATTTCGGTGTTTTATGGATATAAAACCAACTATGATGAGAAAATGCTTAATGTAAGTGTGGCAGGTGAGAAGTAGAGTTAAGTTTCAATTAATTTTTGATTGCATAGGGATTAGCAAAGTCAAGATAATGAGTGTCTTCAGATAGGTGTCTACAAAAGTATTCCAACTATAACAGGCAGTTTATTGAAACAGGCTACCAAGAGATTAATATGTTCTCCAGTACTGGCAGACTCTTAAGAGCAATGATTATACCGTCTGCTTCATTTTGAACCTTTGGATGATTGCTCCTGATGATTTTTAATCTTGTAAACTGCCCAGAATCATTTTGTGTGAGTTGAGCAACCATATGAATTTGTTTAACAAATAAAAATAAAATAAATTTACATCTAACAAATTTGGAGCCATCATAACATATATAACAAAGACACACATATACATAACACATAGAAAATTTGGAGTCATCTATAAAGGAAGATTTTCAAGTGATCTCTCCAAAATTGTTATATGTGTTGTACTTGAAATCAATCTGAATTAAAAAAAATTAAAAGTCCTCAAAATGCAAGCAAATTGTTTAACATCTTTAAGTTCTCATTTACTATTCCAGTTTGTTGTTAAGTTCTGATTGAGTGATAGTCAATTCCTGTGATTCTATGAATATAAAGTCTCTAAACCAGTGGTCGCGAACCTATGGCACGCATGCCAGAGGCAGCACTCAGAGCCCTCTCTATGGGCACACGTGCCATTGCCCCAGCCCCGCCTCCCCCAGTGGCCCCCTCCTCACCAGCAGCCCCCCAGAAGAGTCACCCCCAAGCGTGGCCCATGCGGAGCAGCGCAGCCAAGGACATGGCAGCCGGGCAGCAGGGACAAGACTCTGCCCTCGCACCCCGTCATGTGCAGATGATGCTGTGGGGTGCGGGTGGAGGGCATGGCCGCCTTGGCGCTGCTGGGCTGCCTGGGTGATATGTGGCAGGCCATGGAGGTGGTGAGTGGCCCTGCGGGCAGGCAGGGGGGCAGGGTGGGGTGGTTTTTGGGCACCTGGTCTCTAAAAGGTTCGCCATCACTGCTCTAAACTCTAAATTCTTTCAAATATATTCTTGTAGTTCCCAGTACTCTGTCTAGCCACCTACTGTTGGGTTCTTCACCTTCTTCTTATCTTGCCCAGCAAAATTATGTTTCGGATAAATGCATCAGTCCTTATACTGTATCCAAAGAATGATACACTTTGTTTCATAATCCATGCTTGTAATAAACATCCAGGCTTGATTTCCTGTGGTACTGAATAATTAATTCTCTTAGCTGTTCAAAGAAAGAGAAGCAGTTTACTCCAGCACCATATTTCAATGGAGTTGATCTTTTTCCTCTCACAACTCACATCCTCTCACATCCCTCACATTTGTTTATCATAACAGAGAAAACAATTCTAACTTTTCTCTTTATTGAAATGTCACTTTTTTCATGAGCTTTTATAGGTATCCCACCAACATTTTGT
>NW_015386944.1:0-1388 GCF_001527695.2 Protobothrops mucrosquamatus
TTATTATTATTATTATTATTATTATTATTATTATTATTATTATTATTATTATTATTATTATTATTATTATTATTATTATTATTATTATTGATCATCGCACAGTCAGCCAGATGTTCAGACTGGATTTGGCATTTTGTCTACCTATCGAGTCCTTACCAAGGACCTGGGATAGGCAGATGTGGATGTTTGATGGTATTACCGATATCGTTGCAGGATGGAAGCAGTTCCTAGTAAGGCCGCCTTTTGCAATTGATTAATAGCGAATTTGTCAATGCTATTGGTGTTCAAGTGGTGCTCAAGTTGTTTTGGGATTGCACCCAAGGCGCCTATTACTATTGGTACGACCCTTGCTTGCTTTTGCCACAGTCTTTCTATTTCTATTATTATTATTATTATTATTATTATTATTATTATTATTATTATTATTATTATTATTATTATTATTATTATTATTATTATTATTATTATTATACCTTCTATCTAAATTTCACTGCCCCTTGTGGTCAGTCAGTCATGATGTGCTAAGTAGTCAACACCATTAAATTTATTCATCAAAAGGCAGACTTCAGGTTTATAGCTATAGGCGGACTTAAATAATTTAAGCTTTGCTATCACCATGCTATTTCCTGAATAAAATTTATCTTTATTTTCTTTCACATTAACACCAGTGTTTTTCTGTCTCTATGCATTCTTTGCGTTTGATAAAACTATTTGCTACTTAACATGTATATGTCGGGAGCATATAAATTTAATTTGTTATTTTATTGATAGTGAATGGGTGGCATATAAATTTAATAAATAAATAAATAAATAAAATTATTTATCTAGCTTGTTTATTTTATAATATTATAATAATAGAATAGAATAAATATAATATATAAGGACTATGTTATTATGATTAAATTATTGTATATTATTTTATATATGTATATGTGTGTGGGTGTGGGTGTATACTCACACAAAATATGTGGAAATAAGAATTGATGATATGTATTATTATTATTTTTTAGTAAATTATCATTTTTATTTAGTAAATAACACTAAATGTATCCCTAATTTACTAAATAAAAATGCATCCCTGGCCAACAAACTTCCAAACCTTTACTTATTATCTTTGTTTATTAAATACTTCTGTTCATTTTCATATCCAGTATAGAGGTATGGGGGAGCCCTAACCCTAACCCTAACCCTAACCCTAACCCTAACCCTAACCCTAACCCTAACCCTAACCCTAACCCTAACCCTAACCCTAACCCTAACCCTAACCCTAACCCTAACCCTAACCCTAACCCTAACCCTAACCCTATATCCAGTATAGAGGTATGGGGGAGAGGTTCAACAGTTAAAGAAGCTGAGCTTGTCAGATGGAGAGCTGACAATCCGTGTTT